>NW_007251168.1:0-24513 GCF_000164805.1 Carlito syrichta | reverse complement strand
ACCAGCTTTTTGTTTCATTGATTTTTTGTATTATCTTTTTGTCTTCTATGTCCTGGATTTGGGCTTTTATTTTGGTGATCTGGTTTCTTCTGCTGAAAAATTAGGGTTTTTGAAGATCTCTCTTTTAAGGATCCTTAGATTATTTTATCAGATTTGAAAATAATTTTCTTGAGTATTAACTTTTCTTGTGACTAAGGAAGTTAGTAATGTGCCTGTTAATGTCTTGGCTCTCATCTCTTTCTGTTTTGAGTCCATGATTAAGTTTTAGAATGGGAGATATATATAGTTCTGAAAAGTCCATCTTTTGAACTAACTTCACAAACTAATTGGTAGTAGTCTCATAGACCTCTTTCATCGTTAGATCGGCTTATTTACCAAAATGTACAAAAACTTCCTTCAATCTTATTTTGTTTGTGAAAGTTAAAGGAGAGATCTTCTCTAAACATTTCTATTCTATTAGGAATGACAGATTTATTGGGTCTGCAAATGGAATATACAATAGATGGGGGCCACAGGTACAAAAGGCAAAATATAAAAAAAAAAATTAACTGAATGTTTTTAGACTCTCATGGGTTTGTTTTAGTTTCAGTCAACACTTTCTTTAGGTCAGATTCCTGTTTTTTTAAAAATCACAAACATACCTCTTGTGTTTATATTTCTAATGACATAATTTGACCAAGAATAATTACAATTGCAGTAAATAATTCAATAATTCAATTACAGAGGATGATTAGGTAACTTTAACAGCAAGAAAATAAGCAAGCATTGAGAAAACTCCCAAATATTCAATAGTCTGACTTTTTTTGTTGGTATGTAGAAGCTTCCAAAAGAGGTCAAGATTTCATAATTTCATTCTTTAAGTGATTTGCTGACAAACCAAATAAAAAGATAAAACACTAAAATCCTTCTCAATCTCTTTCTGCATATGCACTGAGTGTGCACTATGGAAAGGACATGTGCACACTCAGTGAGATGGTATCAATCTGCAAGCCAGAAAGAGAGACCTCACCCAGAACTGAGTTGACTGATACCTTGATTTGAATTTCCCAACCTCCAGAACTGTGAGAATAATTCTGTTATTTCAGATATCTAGTCCAGTATGTTGTTATGGCAGCACAAGTTGACTTATAGTGTACCTTGCTACTATTCTTGTTTTACCACAACAGGAAGCAATGTTAGCCTTTGCTTATGAACTATGTTCTAAAAATGTCATAAACTCTTCTAGAAAACCCAGATTTGATCTTGTTTATTCATAGAACATATTTTCAGACTGAAATAGAAAAATTTCAAGTTTTACCCACTAAACTGAAAGTCAATTTAACCAGAGACTCGTACTGCTTTTCAGAAACACAATCAGCAGAAATGATGACTTCATTGCAGCCATCAGAGCTTGCAAATTATCTAATGATAGAAGAGTACATAAGATAGGTAGAAATATACTTTTGGGGAAATATATAATTTGGGGACATTTTGGAACAAGGGTTCTCAACATTACCAAGAACCCAAATTAAATATCTCAAATATTCTCATGCTTCCTAAGAAGTTAGCTAACATAAAAGTAGAAATACATGCAAAAAACGTAATATGGAGGTTAAAGAATATGCCCAAGTTGATCGGCATGATAGGTAAGTAACTGTTTCTAATATCTTGCCTTTTACCAAATTCTAAATGGCCAAAACTTTGGAAAAGTTCAAAGAGGCTATATGGACTTCTAATGATCCAGATTCAGAAATAAATAAATAAATAAGTGCTTGTAAAAAGTAATTGTAAAAAAGCCAGTTTGCAAGGTGGTAATCTCTGGCACTTTTCAAGAGACCAAACTAACTCAAAGTAAATTTTCCAAAATTTTAAATAAAATTTCCTATCAGATAAAATACATACTGAGCAATAGAAAATTGATGGGGGAACGTAATAAAATTTGCTGAGTAGATCTTGTGCATATCTCACTCATGACTACTAAAATCTTGGGAAAATGATAAAAACAAGGCACCAACAAGACACCAGAAATCTAGGTCCCTTTGAATATTTCCAAAATGTTTTATTAAAACTAATCTCAAAGGGTTTTGCACATGTCCCTCTTATTGTATGCTGAGTCTCAGGACAGATTGACAATTTTTCTTGCCAGAAAATTACTCTGATTATAGCAAATAAGCAAACAAATAAATACATTTGTGTTTTACTGAGATGGTTTTTGCAGCTTTCTATTGACTTTCCACAAACTTAGAAACTTTATTTCCTCACTACCCTCAATCATTGTGAAACATGAAAGACTAAACAGAATTTTAAAACTAAAATCAGCAAAGCTCAGAGATATTCAAATGTCCACATTATAAAGCAGAGCCAATGTCTTTAATGAAAACTAGCTCAACCTCTTCTGAAGTTCATTGACTCTCTCCTTGTGGTTAAGTAATAAACCAACCCATGACCCAGACATGGCAAAATACTGAAAAACAATGCATTGCATACTGATATTGGTTATACTAATACCATATTATGGTTATGCAATATATTATGTCTGATCTTCAACCTTTCTTCAACATCTCCCAAACAACTCTTACATAACCTAAAACTTGAATATCAATTTAAAAGGCCATATCAGGTAATAGTTATAATACCACTAAAACTCCAGAAAGTTGATCTTTAGGTTCATGATTTTCAATAAATGTGACATAAGTCATTCTCAGATTACTAGAAAACTGTATCTCAATTAAATACTTCAAGCTGAAGATTTTAGCAATTATTTAGAAGCATATGATCTTTGGAAACATGTCAAAAAAAAAAAAGTCTCGTAGAATAAGACAGAAATGAGTGGAACTAAGGAATATCAATTTTCAATCAGTATACATGCATTTTCTAATTTTATAGCTGTTTTCTTGCCTGTTTGATTTAATATCCTGGACCAGAGATTCTCTTATAACTGACTGAAGCATATAATAAACCCAAATAACGGGTTTATTTATACTTACTATCTTTTAGGATCTACCTAGTTCTCCTAAGTACAAGTTTCTTGCAATAAATGAGTTTGTTTCCTAGCTATTTGAATTTATCTCAAATGTAAATTTCTGTGTGAAAAAACATCACAATAAGCCAGATATCCAAAATGCTAAAACCTATTATGTCACATAAGAAAAGAGAGGTTGCTACCTCCACTGAGACAAGTATCAAGGTACTTGATATCTTTTAAAGTCTGCAGACCTTACAATTAAACTTTCACAGAAAGAGAGATTAGAAAGTATCCTTTAAATGGTGTCTATGTGGAAGCTGTTTCACTTTGTAAACCTTACAAAGAAGTCTCACTATTTAAGCTCAATCTCATGTTCCTTTGCTTTGATCTACTTTAATATCACCAATTGTATGCTAGCACACTCTTCAGTGACAACTAATTTATATAATATGATTTAGCAAACCCATAGGAGTATTTTGGCTGCAATTAGATGATAAAATGTCATTGCCACCATCACCATTAACTGGTATTAGATTTGTTCCACAAAAAGCCTATAGGCTAAACTCTACAAGGAGGTTAGTCATGTATTTTCTCAGTAAGTTGATGTGTGCATTCAGGTCACTTTCTTATTTCACTTAGAGTCTACTTTCGCCCATCAACTTCTCCTCTTAGCAAAAGAGATCTTAAGAAAATTAAATTGGAAAAAGAGAAAAAATTGGACTCTATTTCAAACTCAGAAACATAGACACTGAATAAGAATTCGTTGCTAATTTTTTCTGTCTTCTAGACTCTATATGTAATGCTTAAAAGAGGCCTGAAAACTGGGGGGTGAAATCTACATAAGATTTGCATGAGATATAGACAATACCACTACGACCATGAATTTTTTGCCCTTGAAGTTTGTAGGCTCGGACAGGTCATGATTCAAAAGAACAGAGGAGTTCTAAATATAATATTAGTCTGTCAAGGTAAGGTCTATGATCTTACATGAATAATATCACACCCAATCCTTAGAGACTTTCTGGTATTATTACTTTTTTCTAAAAGATTGAGAAATCAGGAAAATAGTTTGGTTGATATCCCCATATTTTTTTTTTCTTCAGAGATGTTTAAATTGGAAATTGAATCCATTGTTTGGGTAAACTTGGGCATGCTAGTCTGATAACTGAAAGTACAAAGCAAATCATAATAATACTTTTCTTAGAATCTGTTATTTAGCACACACTGCTATAACAAAATACCATTGACTGGGTGGATTAAGAGACAGAAATTTATTTTCTCAGAGTTCTGGAGGCTGGTAAGTACAAAGTCAAGATGATGGCAGATTTTGTTATTTGTGAGAGCTCTCTTTCTCACAGGCACTTTTTCATTATGTTCTCATGTGGCAACTCCGAAGTGCATACTTATGAAAAGAGAGAAAAAGAGGTCATTTTCTCTTCTTATAAGGGCATTAATCCCATCATTAAGGCCACATTCACAACCTGATGTAAATTTAATTATGTTCTAACGGTCCCACCTTCAAATACCATCACCCTGGGAGTTAAGGTTCTAATAAAATATTATTTCCTTTTTTTTTCTTTCTTTCCTTTTATTTGTGACAATTTATGGGGTACATGAGAAGTTTTTTACATGTATATAATGCCTAGTGATCAATTCAGAGTATTTAGGATGTTCATCACCTGAGTACATTTTTAGAAATATAATCATCTTACTCCGGTATCAAGCATTGATTTTATTTCTACTATCTCAGTGTAAGTTTGTACCCTTTAACCTACTTCTCTATATTCTCCTTTATTTTCCCCACCCACCCTCTCAAGTCCCTGTTATCTATTTTTCCATTCTTTACTTACATGTGATCAAATTTTTAGCTCACACAGGTAAGTGGGAACATGTGATATTTGTTTTTTTTGTGCCTTACTTATTTCACTTGAGATAATGACCTCCAGTTCTATCTGTGTTTCTGTGAATGACATGATTTCATTCTTTTTTTATGGTCAAATAGAATTCCACATTTTCTTTATCCATTCATCATTTAATGGACACTTAGGATGATTCCATATCTTTATTATTGTGAATAGTGCTGCAATAAACATGCGAGTGCAGATATCTCTTTGATATATTGATTACTTTTCCTTTGGGTAGATAACCAGTAGTGGGACTGCTGAATCAAGTGGTAATTCCATTTTTAGAAATCTTCATACTCTTTTTCATGCTAGTTGTATTAATTTATATTCTTCCCAGCAGTGTATAAGAGATTTTTTCTTCTTCTTTTCTTTCCTTTTTTTTTTTTTTTTTGAATTGGAGTCTCACTCTGTCGCCCAGACTGGAGTGCAGCGGCTGCTCCTGGCCACCGCAGCCTCCACCTGCTGAGTTTCCGCGATCCTTCCGCCTCAGTCTTCCAAGTAGCCGGAATTACGCGCGCTACCACGCCCGGCTGATTTTTTGATTTATTGTAGGGATGAGGTCTCGCTGCCCAGGAGGGTCTCGAACCCGCGGGCTCAGGCAATCCACTCACCTCAGCCTCCCAAAGGCGCGGGATTACAGACTGAGCCACCGAGCCCAGCGTAGTCAGCACTCTTAATCAATGCAACTGTAAACTCCATATAGGGATTTGACTAAATTGCTTGCCTATAAAACTGCTCACTGTATAGCCCCTAGGCACAGATTCTTTACCAAACTACTGCCATTGATGCCTCCTGTGTTTTTATAAACCAACGTCTTGCCTATCCCTGTCATGAGTTTCTTATAAAGTTTTTCCTTTGCTTGTTTTCTTTTGGCTTTGGAGTTAATGTATGTGTGTGTTTTCATGTTTCTTGTTGCACTGTATTCTCTGCTGAGTCTGTGCTCTGCTGTTCTCTTGAGAAGTGTGTGGTCAATCTTTTTCTTCTTTCTTCTGTGCTTAATACCTTTAAAGAGGAACAACTATATGGACTTTGCAGCCACTTGGATGGATTTGGAGTCGATCATACTCAGTGATATATCACAGAAACAAAGAACAGAGTACCATATGTTCTCATTCATATGCAGACCTTGAACAATTATAATACTATAAGAAAGCATTTGGCAATAATGGGAAACTGTCAGGGGAGGGGGGATGGGATTGGCAGTTGAGGGAAACTGCTAGGGAAGAGAGGGGAACACCTCATCAACAAGGGTACCTTGTTTTTGTATACCTAACCCTGAATTGTACCCCACATCTTTACAATAAAATAAATAAATAATAAAAATAATAATAATAAAAACCCAATGTCTTTCCCTATTGGACCTCAGGTGGCTTCTTTGGAATAGGTAAACATTATGAGCAAGCCCTCTCAGATTTAGGGTTACTGTGTTACGCTGGTTTTGGTGTCACTTGGCTATAGTCCCAGCTACTCGAGAGACTGACGCAGAAGGATAACCTGAGTTCAAGAGGTCGAGGCTGTGATGAGCCATGATTGTGTCACTGCCGTCCAGCCTGAGTGTTAGAGTGAGACCCCAATTTAAAAAGTAACAGTAATAATATGCATTCTAAAAAAGTAAGATTATCTCGTGTTTTTGATTTGCATTTCTCTGGGGATTAGTGATGTTGAGCACTTTTTCATATACCTATTGGCCATGGTATGTCTTCTTTTGAGAAATGTCTATTAATGTCCTTTTTTCAATGGGATTATTATAATTTTTGTTTTTCATTGAGTTGTCTGAGTTTTTTGTGTATTCTGGATGTGAGTCCTCCATCAGATAAATAGTTTGCAAGTATTTTCTCTCATTCAACAAGAACAAAGGAAAATTTCTTACCCATATAATTGAGAAAGTAAGTATTACACAATTAAAATAATGTGGGGCGGCTGTGAGTGTGCCACTGCACTCCAGCCTGGGTGACGGAGTGAGACTCCAACTCAAAAAAAAATTTTTTTAATTAAAAATTATAAAAAATAAAAAGGCAAAATACATGAATAGACACTTCTCAAAAAATGACATACAAACAACCAACAGATACATGAAAAAATGCACAGCCTCACTGATCATCAAAGAAAAGCAAAGTAAAACCACACTGAATAAGTCCTAACTCCACACAAGGTGGCCATCATCAAAAGACAACAGATGCTGGAGAGGATGCAGGAATAAAGGGAACACTTCTATACTATTGGTGGGAGTAGAAATTAGAACAACCTCTGTGAAAAACAGCGTGGCTATTCCTAAAAGATCTAAAAATCCACCTTTCATATGACTCAACACTCCCCCTCCTGAGAATATACCCAGATGAACTCAAATCATTTTATAAAAAAGATACCTGCACATGTACACTTATTGAAGCATTATTCACAAAAGCAAAAATGTGGAACCAACCGTGCTGTTCATCAAAAGTAGACTGGCTAAAAAAAATGTGGTACATATACATGATGGAATATTATGCAACCATAAAGAAAGGACAAAATTATGGACTTTGTAGCAACTTGGATGGATTTAGAGTCTATAATACTCAGTGATCTATCACAGAAACAAAGTATAAACTTATCTCATTCATAAGCAGACTCTGAACATTTATCATAATACTACTATCAGAAAGGAATTGGCAGAAGGGGGAAACTGCCAGTATGCAGCGAGAGGGGAAGTCTATTACATCAATAAGAGTATGTTATCTCAAACCAGGAGAAGTGGCAACCAACGGGTGGGCCGATCTTTACCTGTACAGTGACTGCTTATGTACCTAATCCCGAATTGTATCCCACAACATTACAGGTTTTAACAAAAGAATTTTTAGGGAACACAAACATTCAATCCATAGCAATTACAGTAGCCAAAATGTTGTCCTCCAGAAGTTAGTCTTTTAAATGTTTTTACAAATGATTATTAAGAGAAAAGCAGGTAGAGAGGGAAAGAGGTAAAAAATAGACAAACTTGATGACAATAATCAAGATTAAAATAACCACTCTCCAAAACATGATATCTAACGTTAATTTCTCAAAAAGTAGTACAAATCTGGATTGATCATGTCTTACACAATAATTGTCTATCCTCAGCTCAGCCTAGATAAGGTCTAAAATAAAGTTCTGTTTAACAAGACCATTTATATTAACAAAACTAAATTGGTGAGACTGAACATTGAGACTACCTTTATTGATATATATTAATAATTTTCACTAGGAAGTTTTCACACAGGAAAATAAGAATGCAAACCTATAAATACCTTTATTCTTCAGTTAGAAAACTATTGAAAATAAATATACCTGGGAAAACAGTTTGTTCACCTCAAAAAACTCTCTTTTTAACAAAACAACCTACTCATCAAGTCTCACCATAATAACATAATACCTTCTCTTCCATGTATCCTCCAATACTGTAATGTGATATCATGAACTTTATCCAGCTTCAATTGATATGCTACTTTAACAGACTCTCCTTAACCACTTGAGCATAAACAACAAAATTCTGAAAACAAATTTCCCTAACTTGGCTGGGTGCTATGGCTTACGCCTATAATCCCAGCACTTTGGGAGGCCGAGGTGAGAGGATTACCTGAACCCGTGGGTTCAAGACAAGCCTGGGCAAATTGGTGAGACTTCATCTCTACAATAAATCAAAACTTATTCAGATGTGGTAGCACTGTGCCTGTAGTTCCAGCTACTTGGAAGGCTGAGGTGGAAGAATTGCCTGAGCCCAGCAGGTTGAGGCTGCAGTGGCCGTGAGCACGCCACTGCACTCCATCCAGGGTGATGGAGTGAGACTCTTCTCAATAAGTAAAATAAATAAATAAATAAATTTCCTAGCTTCCATCTATTTAGATATTACTATCAAAATGGTATTCTCTCTTACTACAGTAAATGTAATGAAGTAAACTTTTCTTGACAAACATATTTTTCTAAGGGAAGACTACAATAGAATAGACCTTACTGCTTCTCAACTGGGACATCCAACAATGTCTGGAGACATTTCTGGTTATCACAACTTGGAGAAGGGAGTGCTGCTGGTACTTTTGGCATCTAGTGGGTGGAGGCCATGGACACTGTTAAATATCACAATGCATCAGTTAGCTCTCTCTTTCTGCCCAACAAAAATTTATCTACCCAAATATCAATAGTGCTGACATTGAGAAACACTGACAGACTTTTTATACGATTGCTGTAAAGATTATATAAGATAACATTTTAAAGCACTTTGCAAGATTAGTAGCACACACTCAACACTAAATATAAATTAGCTATTATTGTTATTATTCTTATTATCATGTTTATTAGAGCATTTGAGAAGTTTTTTTTTTAGTCATTTGGTACATATAAAAACAAAAATAATTTTTCACTGTAACACTACATAAACTCTTATCATTAAAAAATAGAATGGGCCTAGGCTCAGCAGATCATGCCTGTCATCTAAGCACTTTGTGAGGCCAAGGTTGGAGGATTGCTTGAAGCAAATATTTGAGACAAGCTTGGTCGATATAGCAAGATTTCTTCTATGCAAATTTTTTTTTTAATAGTTAGGCATGGCGGCACATATCTATAGTCTCAGCAACTCAGAAGGCTGAGTCAGGAAGATCACTTGAGCCTAGAAGTTTGAAGCTGTAATGAACCATAATTATGCCACGGCACTGCAGTTTGGGTGAAGTAATAGCCTGCTTAAAAAAAAAAATTTGGTTACACTGGAAAGATTTTTGAGACTGCCATTTTCATGACTGTAATGACCCAAATGCCCGTTGCATAGCATTTTCCAATTCTAAATGGGAAAAGTCAAACTGAATACAGTTTTATCTGTAAAAGTTTTGAGAATCAATATTTGATACATAACTAGTTTATTTCCTCACAAATATTTAACATTTTTCAATAATATACATATTAAATATCACTATATTTGAGAATATTATTGTTCAGAAGCAGACTTCAAAAGCACTTTTAGTTTTCTTATATTATTTTTTTATTCCAAACAGGCAAAAATCAGTATAAAATGTAAGTGCTTGTTCACTATAGTATTTCTTCAGTGCATTTTACTCTGTTACCTATGCAGTATAGTGCTTCTTTTCCAGACTTAGTAGTATTTTTTCTTGGATTGGGTTCTATAACAGTTATGTTTTGGGGAAACTCCTATAGACCAGAATTCCAAAACAAATTCCAAATAATTGATTGCATTATCCAAAGACTAGTAGGAGCAACAAAATAATAACAGCAGCCTGAAGATAGTACCTTCTATTTTCTTTAATATCAATTAATCATGAATATGAATACAATCCTTCCCAATTCCACTATGTTATAGAGGAACTGTCATTCACTGTGCCACCAAACAGGCCAATCAAATTATTTCCCTCCCTAGAATTTTAATCTCCATTATTAAAAGACAGGAGGACATTCAATTTCTATCTTTCAACATCAACATGGGATAGCCTAGCCATCAACTCCTGTCTTCCAATCTGGTTATCCTCATTACTATATAGGCTTTTCAGGCTTCTAGAAACAAAATTATTTGTGATTCCCATTGTTCTAAAAGTAAATTTGCTTTAATTTAGCTTGAGCCAGATTCTGTTACTTATGAAAGGCTCCACATTGATTTTGTATTAGCATGTGTGCACCAACATATGCTCATTCCCATAGCCTTTTTATGTTCTGAATTAATTTCTGAAAAAGAAAAAGGAAACAGTTCCAAACTGCATCAGGCTTAGTGAATTGTATCAGCAGCTGCATACCAAAGGGCTCTCTCTAACATTCTAACAGCAAAGAAAAAGTTACAAAAGACTCAAGGTTTTCAGCCACACCTAGAATGGTAATACCAGTCAAGGTACCATCTTCTCAAACATGAAAGGCACAAGGTCTTTCATTATTAATGTCTTTCTCATATTCTATTCTTAAAGAAAGTCTATGAATAGAAATTCCTGGCAGACTAAACCTTAACCTGATCAACTCCTCACCCTCCAAAGCTGCACCCAGCAATAAAATGACAATTGAAAATGGCTGAGTCTCACTCAAGCCCTCATGGAACATCAGAGCTGTAACTATTAATTGTATAAGGAAACCTAAAGTAAGGAAGAAAGTGAATGACTAGCAATGGAGATAAAAGCCAGGTCTGGGGAACTGGCTAAGGAAGCTAACTACTTAAATTATCAATTTACATGATAAAGCAATCACAGTAAAAGTTAAGAAGACTTTAGGCTAGCTATTCAGAAAAAAATTATTATTTTTTAATCCTCTCTCAGTCTACAACCTGCTCTAACTACTTCTACACATAATAATGACTAGAATATGAGCCAGTGCAGTTAATACCCATTGAAGGCATGAGTATAGATTAGGGAGATGGCTTCACTTCGTGCTTATTATCTCTCCACAGCCTGGTTCTTTTTAAGTATGGCCTAACTTTTTTTTTAAACTTTGGGCCTAGGGCCTTTGCTAATTTACATAAGGGTATGGAGAAGAAACATTTCATAAAATTTCCATGTATGAAAGTGAAAGATTTCTATGAAATGCACTAGTTAAACTTGGTGATAAATTCCTTTTACCAGCCATCTGGCTTAGTTCAGCGAAATACAACATGGTCTTCATGACAAAAGAGAAATGAAAGTAGCAGAGGGGATTTTTTTCTAATTGGAAAATATAAAAGTTGACAGGTTTTGCAGAACTCCCTGTAAAATGATCCCTCAATATTATTTTACTAACTGTTTTACTTGCATTGAAATACATAAATGGTTGAATATATGATGAAGTAGAAAAGTACTCATAGTTGTTATAGTTAATCTGACTTTAATGAATACTTATTTCCCTAATCAGAGTTGGAAAGGCAAATTTAGTTATATCTTTCCCTTTCAAAGCAATTAATGAATATTATACTAAAAAATTCAAGAACAATATTATCTACCTTACAAAGTTTCAAAAAGGTATGTAGCTCATTTTTGTGCTTTTAGCACTTGACAGTCAAGCGAATAGGTTATTAAACGTAATATAATCTAATAAGGCTAACAAAAACTGAACAATAGTAAGAACAATTAAGTTCTATTGCTACTTTTCTTCTGAGATCGTCTTTCTTATCGATTCCAAGCAGTAGGACATGCAGAGTCAATATAAAATTATTTAAACAACTTTTTGCATATTCCAAATGATATTGGGAATAAATAGCATCCTAAAAAAGCCAGAAAAGTCCATTATATATAAGTTGACTAGAGTTTTGCTTTTCTTCCTTGTGACTTAGTCTCTTAGCTCATTTCTTTTTTTATTACTTAATAGTAAGCAATAGGCAAGCAAGAAAAAAGTAACAGTTATAGTTTTGATTAATATTTTCCTGAACAGGTTTTTGGACAAATGGTTTATTCATGTAGTTTGTATAGAATGGGACATTTTTAATAAAAGACAATGTGGTTCTTAACAATTTTTTACATAGTTACATTTAATATAGTAAATTGTTAAAGGTAATTACATTTAATTTCATTTTATTGTATTGTTATTTTGGAAGCGTAAACTCATTTCACCATAATGCTGTAGTTTTCAGTACAATAAGATAATTTTTATATTGATCAGTCATGAAACATTAGACAGCAAAAAATTGTCTTCCATTAGTACATGTATTTTCAACAAGATTCAGTTCATTTCCACTGATTCATCTTATCATCGCGGATAAAGTTTCCTTTGACCAAACAATTAGACTCTTCTCTGCCTTCTTTTCAACTAAGGCTTGACCTTAGTCTGCCTTCAGCAAAGAAAGCTGCTAAGTCAGTTTAGCAAGAACCCCTGCCCTTTGTATTTGACCAATTTAACTTGCCTTCAGTAAGAATACCCTTACCCTTAATGTCTCCTCTTAATAATTTTATCCTTTCATTCCTTCACTCTTTTGCTTAGCTATGAATTTCCAGCTATCTTTGCTGTAATTAGAGCTGAGCTCAATCTCTTTTCCCTATTCCCTTCCTTGTGACTTAGTCTCTTAGAGTTGACTTCTATTGCAATAGTATTGATTAAAATCTTCCTTGATTTTAACGTGTCAGAATATATATTTTTCTTAACTATGTGTTTCTGTTTTTTTCATCTAATGAATAATTGGATTATTGGTATTATTTAGAGTTCACGTAAGAAAAGGATGTTTTGGTTTGTACAGTTGAAATCAGTAGACTCTTCTCTCGCCTTCTCTAGCTTACAATGAGAATTTAGGACTACTTTATCAAAAATGTAGAGGTAATAAATACATTTACTTAACTGATCTAGCATTTTAAGCAGGCTTAAAGGAGTAGTTGTTAAAGGGATAGTAAAGAACAGGAGAAGGTGTTGAAACTCAAAATACAAACCAATCACCTACAAAAAACTCAGCACAATGAATCAAAGAACCAATGAGTCTAAATTGTATGTTTCTTTAAAAGTGGAGAGCTGGAAAGTCGATTAACAGCTCCATGCTTTGTACCATAGAAATTTTCCTCCATATTTTTTCTATCTTCATATATATATGCATATATACATACATACATATATACATATATATACATATGTATATATACACACACCTACATATACATATGTGTGTGTATATATATGTATATAAATATGTGTGTATATATATATATATCTCTCTCAATTTCCCCCAAATAAATATTCTCTCAGTTCTTTAGTTTTGGTCTATCTTCTGCCCCTTCACAGGAGTCATTAAATAAACAATTCTGGATTTTACTTCTTTACCACTTATTTACTCTTAAACTCAAACAAATGAACCCTATGTTCTGTCACTGCTAATTAATTGAAATTGTTCTTGACAAGTTCACTAGTTCTTCCTCACTTCTAAAACCATTTAATATCTTAAAATTCTCATCATCTTACTTGCTTTCTTATCATTTTATAATTCAAGAACTCTCTTATTTTAGAAATGTTATTTTCACGTCTACTGACACTGGTTCTTCATATTCTACTCTGGTCACGTCTTTTTAATCTTCATTACAACTCCTTTTTTCCTGGCATTAGTTCTTAGATAGCCGATAAGTTTTTCTCAAGTTTTAGTCATCATTCTCCTTTTCTTGTTGTGTATACTTTATATGAGTATCTTCCATCATCCTGCATGACTTTACCATCATTAAACTGAAGACATCCATATCTTTTTAAACCGGTCTTTTTCTCACACCTAAGATTCAAAGCCAGATATCTCACTACCTATTGATGTAGTAACATTCCAAATTCAGTGTATCCCAATAGAATTGATCATCCTCTGGGAATAGTTACTTTACTTACTCAGCGAAAGACCTGCAGCTATGGCGGATATGGCCGTCAATAGTGAAAAGCAGCCACAGCCTATCTGAGGAAAGGGGGAAGATAGAGAAATAAACATGGATTCAGGAGAATACATACCTAAACTTTCCCCTCACTCTCAGTTTTTACTAGTACTTGTCATTGGCTAAACCTAACTGGGATATAAAGAGCAAGAGAGCTTGCTGATGCAGTCTCTAAAACTAAGTGTTTTCAGCTACAAGGCATGGTGAAGTATGAATCTGGAGGGAGAATCAGAAGTATCTAGCAGAATTACATACTTTTGCCTGTTAGTAACTATTTTTATCAATTGTCTGGAAGAAAATTCCAACTGCCACAATGAAAAAAAACAAATGCGTGATAGTAACTGCTACCCTATAAGCTTTGTACTTTATAGGGTAAAATGGGACGGAGAGTGTGGTATCTCCAGTCCTCTTTTGCCAGCATTTTGAACAGTAGAACCTCATGACATTTGGGGTTTCTGGGATTAGCAGTAAATCATAACCAGTATCTGTTGTCCTCCAGCATTTTCTTTTCTTCATTGAATAATCACCCTAGTAAATGGAAAAGACTTAGGAAAAAAATTGTAGTACACTCCTTTGGTTTTGTATCATGATACTTACTCAAAGTACTCTGGCCTCCCGTTTACTTAAACAGCTTCAAGTCTGTGAATAAATGCACAAAAACTCAGCAAAATCCTTGATTCTGCACCATGTTGATTCAGTTAGGTGTCTGCCTATCAAATACATGAACCAATCTTCCATCAAGGTGGAGTTTAATTCTCTTATCCTTGGTTGTAGGCTGTATCTGTATTTAGTAACTCAAATTCTTTTTTTCTTTTTTTTAGTTTTAGAGTTGTGGGATATAAGTAGGGATTTACTATATGAGTAGGTTGCATGAAGATGAAATTTGGGTTTCCAGCTGGTCCTCTCTTCCCCTGACAGTTGACCAGGTACCCAGAATGTTGCCATGTGCTCCATCCTTCCTCCCTCTTTCCCTCTCCTAGCAGTGTCCAGCATCTGCTGATCCCACCCTTGTGCTTGTGTGACCAATGTTCAGGACCTATTTATGAGTAATAACTTAGGGTGTTCATTTCTTTGTTTCCATGATAGTTTTATTAGTATGATGACCTCCAGTTGCATCCAAGTTGCTGTGATTGCCACGATTTTGTCCTTCTTTATGAATGCATAACATTCCATTATGTATACGTACTACATTTTTTATCAAGCCCACCTTCAATGGGCTTCTGAATTGGTTCTATAATTTTGCTATTGTGAATAGTGTGACAATAAGCATGCATTCTGCAAGTGTCTTTTTAGTGGGGCGTGCTATGTTCCTTTGTGTGTATTACCAGGATAAAGATTAGTGGATTGTATGGGAACTCAATTTTTAGTTCTTTGAGAAATTTCCACACAGCTTTTCATAGAGGTTGTAGTAGCTTACATCCCCAACAATAGTGTAGAAGCAGCCCCTTTGTTCCGTAGCTGTACCAGCACCTGTTGTTTTTTGACTTCTTAATGATAAGCCATCCTTACTGGAGTTAGGTGATATCTCATTGTAGTTTTGATTTGCATTTCTTTAATGATTAATGAGGATGAGTATTTTATCATGTGATGGCAACTTGTATATCATTCTTTGAGAAGTGTTTGTTCATGTCCTCTGCTCACTTTTTAATTGGGTTGTTTTTTTTCCTTCAATACATTTTTCTTTGTAGATCCTGGATGTTAAGCCTTTGTTGGATACATAGCTTGAAAATATTTTTCCCATTCTGTACATTGTCTCTTTATTCTCTTGGTGGTTTCTTTTGCTGTGTAAAACCTTTTCAGTTTGATAAGGTCCCACCTGTCTATTTTAACTTTTGTTGCATTTGATCTTGAGGACTTGGCCATAAATTCATTGATTATTCTGATATCCAGAAGGGTATTCACTGGGTTTTCTTCTAAGATTCTTATAGTTTGGTATTTTACATTTAAATCATTGCTCCATTTTGAGTTAATTTTTGCATATTGGTATAGGTGAGGGTCCATTTTCATTCTTCTGCATATGTCAGCCAGTTTTTCCAGCACCATTTGCTAAATTTGGTTTCATTTCCATGCATGTTAATAATGCTTGCTATTAATGGCTTTCATGGCTTTGTTGAAGATGAGTTGGTTCAGAGATCATGATTTTATTTCTGTATTCTCTATCCTGTTCCTTTGGTCTATGTGTCCATTCCTATAACAATATCATGACATCTTGATAATGAAAATAAGGTGGCAGAAATGATATGGTATAGTTTCTGAGACTAGGCCTTAGAAAGGCATTTTGGTTTCCTTCTCACTCACTCTCTTGTATCACTCCTTATGGGGAAATCAGTTGCCATGTCATGAAAGAAACTCAGGCAGCCTATAGAGAGTTCCATGTGTCAGGGAATTAAGGTCTTCTGCCAACAGTAATCAAGGAACTGAGGCCTCCTGCCAATAGCCATGTAAATGAGCCATCTTAGAAGTGGGTTCTCTAGCCTCAATCAGAACTTCGGATGAATGTATTCCCTTTCTTATAGTATTATGATAAATGTTCAAGGTCTGTTTATGAGTGAGAACATATAGTACTCAGGTCTTTGTTTCTGTGATAAATCACTGAATAGGAGAGAACCTAAATCCATCCAAGTTGTTGCGAAGTCCATAATCTTGTCCTTCTTTATGGCTGTGTAATATTCCATCATGTTTATGTAATACATATTTTTAATCCATTACACTTTCATTGAGCAGCACAGTTGGTTCCATGTTTTTGTTAATGTGAATAATGCTGCAATGTACATGTATGTGCGGGTATCATTTTTATAAAATTACTTGGTATGGTTATATTTTCTGACAAAACATAGAAATATATATTAATTATATATTTATTATTAATATAGATGCATAATACAATTACCGTTCTCTGAGGTTTGATGAATTGACTTGTTTGTGTTATGTCACTATGCTAATTATTTTACTTTTACTTGGTATTTTTTGTTTTGCTTTGTTTTGCTTTCTAAAAATGTTTTAATTGATTGAAAAACTAGCTGGACTTGGTGGCTCAGCCTGTAATCCCACACTTTGGGAGGCTGAGGTGAGTGGATTGCCTGAGCCCGTGGGTTCGAGACCCTCCTGGGCAACTTGGCAAGACCTCATCTCTACAATAAATCAAAAAATTAGCCGGGTATGGTAGCACACGCCTGTAGTTCCAGCTACTTGGAAGGCTGAGGCAGAAGGATCGCCGGAGCCCAGCAGGTCGAGGTTGGGAGCGGCCACTCTACTCCAGTCTGGGTGACAGAATGAGACTCCAACTCAAAAAAAAAAAAAAAAAGAAAAACTATATATGTTTATCATATATAACACATTCTTTTGAAATATGTACACACTGTGGAATGGCTAAATTGTGCTAGTTAATACATGCATAACTTCACATATGTAAAATTTGTTATGATGAGAAAACTTAAAATATATTCTCTTAGCAATTTTCAGAAAATCATTCCTATGAACTATAGTCACCATGTTGTACAATAGCTCCCTAGAATTTATTTCTCCTAGCAAACTGAAATTTTGTATTCTTTGACCAGCATCTCAACTCCCACCCAAGGGTCTGGTAACCACCAGTCTACTCTCTACTTCCATGAGTTCAACTATTTTAGATTTCACATATAAATGAGAGTATGTAGTATTTCTCTTTCTACACCTGGTATATTTCACTTAACATAATGCTCTCAAATCTATCCATATTGTTGCAAATGACAGGATTTTCTTCTTTTAAGGCTGAATGGTATTCTACTGTGTATATAAAGGCATATATTCGAGGTGTTGTGGGTTCTGTTCCAAACCACCACAGTAAGGCAATATCACAATACATTGAGTCACTCAATTATTTTGTTTCCCACTTATACAAGAATTGTGCTTGTACCATATTGTAGAAAATTAAGTGTGAAGTAGTGTTTTTTTTTAAAGTACATACTTTAATTTTAAAATATCCTACTGCTAAAAAATGCAAATAGTTATCTGAGCCTTCAGTGAATTCTATTCTTATTGAGATTTTTCCTCTTTTTCATGTATTAAATTTATGATATGTGTGTGCATGTGTGTTGTGTAACAGCATGTGTCACACATATGGACGTAAGTATATGTTATGAAACAAAATATGGATTATGGTTTCCAGGATGTTTATAAAGTAAACAACATTGAAGGATAGAGATAGTCTCACTCTATTTCAAAGGGTAAGCATTCCTATTTCCCTGCATAAAAAAATTTAGGGTCTAGAAGCTCAGAGAATTTCTTTTGTAATGCAGCCCACTTAGTATGAAATGTCACCAGGTCATCTTTGAGTTGTTCTGGGAGACTGGAGCAATAGGAACTAAGCAAACATGATGTGTGTACTTCTTACTGTCATGAGTAATAAAATCCATAATATCTGATACATCAGGTTAATTTATGGCTTGAAAGTAGGGTAAAATACCAGACCCTTGACAGCTCTTGACCTACTGAAGTCAATATTACATGATGAAGAAATAAGCATGTCTTGTATTGAGCCACTGGGTTTGGTGATTTTTATGTTACCTCAGAAAGTGTAGCCCAATCTGATATAGAATTATATTATTTTCCTTTTTATATTTTCATAAATTTTTTTTCTTGTCTTCCTGTACTGGCTAGGGTGTCCAGTACAGTGCTAAATAAAAGTAGGCCAATGGGTATACTTTTTGTTTTCCTAATTCTAAGGGGAATGATTATGTAAAATTTCTCCTCCAGGAATAATATATTCTGTAGGTTTTGATAGTTTTTAGGAAGCGAGTATTTTTTTTCTATTTTAAGTAAGATTTTTATCATGAAAGTTCATTTATCAGAATCTTTTATAGTTCTCATTGAGATGATTATACATGTTATCTCCTTTAAATGTTACATATTTTCCAATGTTAATTGATCTTTGAGTCCTAGGAAAAAAACTAAGTTGGTCATGATGGGCAATCATTTTTGTACATCAATGGATTTGCTTTTTAATAATTTGTTTGGATTGTTGCATAAATATTCATGAGTAAAATTTGCTTGCAATAATTGTTTATTTGTCTATCTTTTGCAGAATAATTATGGCTTCATAATTCATAAGCAAGGACCATATCTTATTCATTTTTGTGCTGTCTTCAATACTTAGCAAAACGTCTGGCACATATATTGTGCTAGCAAATGTTTTTGAATCAATGCACAATTTATTAGTTATATTCTAACATAGAACTGAACCAACAGGTAAGTTTTAAGTATTCTCAACTTTAAATAAATAATAAATATTCATCAAATTTTTAAGTGATTTTTTTTCCTAGTCTCTATTCACTCTATTCTTTCATAGATGTGAAAGAGAGACCTAACATCTCACCATCACCAGACCCTTCAAATTCTATCTCCAAAACATTACTCTAATATCTATATTTTGTCCATTTCCACTCTCCCACTAACACAGAAAAACTATCACCTTCTATTTGGGCTATTGTAAATGTCTCCTAATTGGCTTCCTTACTTTCCAATTCCCCCTCCCTCAATTTATCACCTCATCCAATTATCACACAGAAAAATTCAAAGTGATTTTAATAAAATATAAATGAAATTGTTACCCCTGAATCCCTACATAAAACCTGTCAGTTGTTTCCTCCTGTGCTCGGGAATAACAGTATAAATCTTTTACACTGGCCTGTAAGCCACTACATATCTGCATAACCTCTTATCTGCCTCTCACACCCCTAGGTATTTCACTACTTAACAACCACACCGACCCACTTTTAATTAAAATGCACCCAGTACTTCTCTTGTAGCATCTTTCCCTTGGGTCTTTGTTTGGTACACAAACTGATGCTTTAAATCTTAGATTAATTTTTAGATTTTCAGTTCTAAATTAGCATGTTGTCTGGTTTTTTCTTCCTAATTGTATTATAATTATTTGTAGTTGCATGTCTAATTGTCTAGTGATTTTTCTGTATTTACATGAAATGTATGAGGCATGTCTATTTTGTCTACCATTGTGTATTCAGTTTATATATAGTTCAATGCCTTGAATTTTGACATTGTCAATACATTTTATGAATAAAAGAAAAAAGAACATATAACATGCATTATAAAACTGTTCATAAGTTTTGCTCTCGCTATTCCAATTTGGAAATAGAACAAGTAAACAGCTAAAAAAGTGTTTTGCTACCTATAAGGATGAACTTATAAATAACACTAAAAACCTGAATAAAGAAATTACAAAGTGAAATCTATTGAATATTGTGAACATATCAACCATATTAATAAATGCAATGTATTTATACAGTATAAATGTAGCAGTTGCTACTTCTATGTTCTAAGATTTATTTGCAACTCAATCCACATATATTTGGAAATAATTGGTATATGCCCAACAGAAATCTCCTTGCATAAATAACTTAGGATTTGAGGGGGAGATAATTCAGTCTGAAAAAAAGAGAAAGAGAATCACTCAGATGAACCTGACCCAATGTCAAGGTTTTAGTCTTAAGTAGGACCAGGTGATTTTTAGGAAACTATTGTGTATGGCATTCCTATTGGCTTCTTGATCCCAAGCTCTTCAACTGAAAGACCAGCCCTATATTGTTATATTTGAAAATTGTCTTTCAATAAAAATCTCATATTTCTGTTTTAAATATGGACTTGACTATTCTCCTGTGGAATGCATTAACGAATGAACTTTCAAACAGCCAGGGGATATAAGAGTGGATGGTCAGGAACAGGAGACAGAGAAGGCAAATCAACTAGGGAGCCAGGGCTACACAACATGAGCATAAAGTTGGCTATATATACACATATGTATATATATATATATTTTTTTTTTCCCCACCTCCTAAGGTCCCAGACTTCCTTGAAGACCAGGTGCCCAGAGACTGAAAAGTGGCACGTTTTTGACAATGGGGCTCACTTCTTGAGCTATAGTGTAACACATCAAAGAGTTGCCGCATCTTTTTTTTTTTTAATGAAACACAGCAACTTAAGCACATCACATTTTATATAAGAAAATCTCAGATTGTTCATAACTATGAACTTCTCCCAATGTGAAGGCCATATTGTCTCTGGAAGCTCCAGTGAATGAAGGAAGAAATCCACAGAGCTTGCCTGACAAATGTAGTGATGTGTGCAAAATACAGTGGACCCAAATAGTGCACCAGTAAAGAAGGAAGAGCCACAGTTGAATCGCTGGCGCCCAAAGACCATCATCTGTCTGTTCAAGGAAGCTAAGAGGATAGAAATAAAACCAAAGTTGTTACATCATTACTGAGAATAGTCTGTGGATATATGTAAATTCTCCTTCTGAGAATTCTGAAAATTTTGAAGTCTGAATGAGGGAAAAAAGCAAAATATAAATTATATATAATGATATTTTTTGTATGTGTAATTATATCAACTAAGTTTATAGGAGTAATATAATTAGCTATAGTTTCATACAGAGCAGATTTTTAATACAATTATGTATATTTTAAAATTTAATCTGATTATATTTAATTGTATTTTAATTTAATTTCATAGGATAATATTTATTTTATCATTAAAAGGAATAGAAACACATTCATATAACACATATATTTTAAAGCCCCTGATAAACAACCTTAAATAATTTTTCTTTTTGGAGATAGAAGGGAAAGCTTGTCATTGCTGTTGGAAAAACGAGTTAATCAGGAGAAAACAGCCAAGCAGCTGAGGCTATGGAGCTATGAAGGGCCTTTTCTAAGGTGAATGCAATGTTATCAAAAACGAGTAACACACTGGTGTCAGGTAGTCTGAAAGAATATTAGGAGACTGACAGTTGGTACTAGAGATGAAATATCTATGAACTGGCTAAGCTGGATTCAATCAGAGAGCATATATCTCTAAACTGGTTACACTAAATGGAGCCTTTATCTAAAGTAAGGAGTTTGAGGGTTTGTTATAGAGGAGAGGGAATAAAGGATGGTTGAACATGTGCTATGAACAGAGTGACTGAATAGAGTTCTATAAAAGTATTATGATACCCTGTCAATACTTTACCAAATAAATCAGATTTTGTGGACCAATATTTTATTTAATAGTTAGAAGTTTATTTGTTGTCTCAGTACATTCAGGCTACTATAACAAAATATATAGACTATGTAGCTTACAAACAACAGAAAATTATTTCTCACAGTTTTGGAGACCGGATGTCCAAAATCAAGGCAGGTTTAGTGTCTGGTGTGGGTCCACTTTCTGGTTCCTAGGTAGCAGTGGCACTTCCTTCACATGTCCTCTCATAGTAAAAAGAAAGCTTTGGTCTCTTTAGCCCTTTATAAAGGCAGTCGTCCCATTTATGAGAGTTTCACCTTTGTGACCGAATCACCTTCCAAAAGCCCTTCCCCTTTATACCATCACTTTGGGAAGTAGGTTTTAAAATATGTATTTTAGGGGCACACAAACATTCACTCCATAGCATTTATGAATATTTGATAATGCCCTTCCTACAAATTTAGCAAAATAGGTACCAGTTTATAAATTTTTATTATTAAAAATAAGTAAAATACAGTTCTAGGCCCCCCGTTTTATTATATATAGTTAGTTAACCAGATCGCTTATTAAAATGGCTTGTATTTGGTTCTACTTTGTATCATGATAGTGAGTTGCGAACAAATAGTCTCAGAAATATTGAAGACAAGAATGAATTATTAGGGCAGTAATCAATTCCCGAGCTACTTTTTTTTTCTTTTTTGCAGAAAGAAGCTATCTTAATAGTATTTCATTTGCAATTGAGAAACGTAAGCATTCAACTCAGAGTTTTATTCTGCAGAGTAATAGTGGATAAAAGGAAGACTGAGTTATAATATTTTACCTATTCTCTATAAGTAAAATATTTGTCTAAATCATGTCAAGTCAGCTCTTTCTCCCTTTTGACACCAGACTGAACATACATAATCTAAAATGCAAAAAGAAAAGAGGTCAATGCTTTCATTTTTCGAGAAGCAAAAATGGTTCTTTATGATCCCATGGTAATAGATGGAGAAATAAAGCAGAAAACAGACATTCAGATAAAGAATGAACTTTTGAAAGGGCTATAAAGAATTTTCAAGTGGAAACAGATTAATTATAGAGTCTCTCTGAATTGCAAGATTAAAAACATGGCTATGCCAGATGTGTGAATCACATGGCAGAATAATATGTTTCCTAAACTAAAATTTAGGAATCCCAAACCAGATTCCAATTAATTAAAAAAATAAGTACATTATCATATTTTAACCAAACACAAGCACAAACAAGGATCCAGAGATACAATGCATATGTTAATAGCCTCTCTTGTGCACACCAGGAATACAAATATTCCTAATAGGTAACAAGACAGCTTCTTTCCAGATGGTGAAACAATGCTCCTCATTTTAAGGTGGTGATATTTCTTGAGACTCATTCAAAAATGATCCTAAATGAGAGGGGTACCAGTGGAACACTAATTGCAATTCTAATTGGGGTGATTAGGCACTAGTCACACATGCCCAATAACATAAACCAGAGTTATTTATCATGGCATTGCTTAAACCTGAATCACTCCTAGGATGTTTCACAGTCCATTTTGTAAGGGAACAGATGTGTGACCTCAACAAAGAAATTATAACAGCAGAAATATTTTAAGAACACTGATGAATCCATGTAAGAAATCCTATACCGAAAAATAGCAAGATAAGATATTTAATACTTTGGGCACAACCTGCTAAGTTTTCTTCCATAACTTAAAATAATTTGTTTATAAAGTGTCAAAATGTTATCCATCGATTTCACAGATGATATCTTGTCTTTTTTTCCCCCACTTACTCTGCAGCTTAGCTTTGAAAAGGAGAAAACAGACTGAGAGATCAGTCACCTTTAAAAGAGCAAGCATTGGAGTTTTTGACACATTACCGTAAACACTCACAATTTCAGTTTCATTTTCCAAAAAGCCTCTCCACCTTACAAATTTCTCAGTATGTAAATTTCCTCCTTGTAAGCTATGAAGACTCAAATAGAGTTTTTGTCTCATATTGTGTTCATGTTTTTATAGTCAAGGAACTCCATAAAATAACAATAGTAATAATTTGTAATGTTAAAGAATATAAAGTTCTGTTATAATCTCATCAATTAAAATATAAATTTTAAAAATGACTTCAAAATGAGAAATATTCCAAGGATAGTGACTAAAAGTCAAAGAAAAATAGAACTTAAAGGAGAGAGAGAGAAGACTGTGATGAATTAGACTTCTATCAGCTCCACTATGCAAAAGCTTCAGGAGTCAGGTCTATAACCTTCAGGTGAACCAGACAAGTAGGCCATGCTAGGATGTGAGGAGTATGGGAGGAAGCTGCCTATTATGGTGAATTAGAGAGGATTTTCTTCATTCAAAAGAGGAAAGTTGGCTACA
>NW_007251167.1:8136-9677 GCF_000164805.1 Carlito syrichta | reverse complement strand
TCCGCCTCGGCCTTCCAAGTGGCCGGAATTACAGGCATGTGATACCATGCCCGGCTGATTTTTTGATTTATTGTAGAGATGAGGTCTCGCTGCCCAGGTGGGTCTCGAACCTGCGGGCTCAGGCAATCCACTCACCTCAGCCTCCCAAAGGCGTGGGATTACAGGCTGAGCCACCGAGCCCAGCTGGGTTTTTTTTTTTTTTTAAAGCCAGGGTCTTACTTTGCCACCCAGGTTGAAGTACAGTCGCTCAATTGCAGCCCACTGCAGCCTCAACCTCCTGGGCTCAGGTGATCCTCTTGAGTAGCTGGAACTGCAGCCTCCAGGGCAGCTGGGACTATGGTCCCACGCCACCACACCACCACACCTGGCTAATTTTTATATTTTTTTGTAGAGGCAAGGTATCACTATAGTGTCCAGGCTGGTCTCAAACTCCTGGGCTCAAGCAATCCTCTGCCTCCCAAAGGGCTGAGATTAAAGGTGTGAGGCATCACACCCAGCCTGGAATTTGTTGAAGTTTGTTTCATTTCTGATTTTCCTGCTCAAGTGGGACATGCCCATTTGTGAAGAAATCAGAGATTACAAGGCTGAGAAGCAAAACATAGTGGCTCATCTAATGTTTAGAAAAGTATGACTTGTTCATAGTAAAGTGTCATGAGTAAGTCTGAAGCTGCACAGTACCTGCCAATAAAAGCCTGACCTGACCCATTTTCTTTTTTTTTTTTTTGAGTTGGAGTCTCACTCTGTCGCCCAGACTGGAGTGCAGTGGCCACTCCCGGCCACTGCAGCCTCGGCCTGTTGGGCTCTGGCGATCGTTCCGCCTCAGCCTTCCAAGTAGCTGGAACTACAGGCACGTGCTACCACACGCGGCTAATTTTTGATTTATTGGAAGAGATGAGGGCTCGCCAAATTGCCCAGGCGGGTCTTGAACCCGCGGGCTCAGGCAATTCACTCACCTCAGCCTCCCAAAGGCACAGGATTACAGGCTGAGCCACCGAGCCCGGCTTATTTTATTATTTTTTGAGTTGAAGTGTTACTCTGTTGCCCAGGTTGGAGTGCAGTGGCACATTCACGGCCACTGCAGCCTCGGCCTGTTGGGCTCAGGTGATCCTTCAGCCTCAGCCTTCCAAGTAGCTGGAACCACAGACACTCACCATAGCACCTGGCTAATTTTTACTGATTTATTGTAGAGATAAGGTCTTGCCAAATTGCCCAGGCTGATCTCGAACCCGTGGGCTCAGGCTATCCTTCTGCTTCAGCCTTCAAAGTAGCTGGAACTACAGACATGCGCCACTACGCCCAGCGAACTTTTTGGTTTATTGTAGAGAAGAGGTCTCACCATGTTGCCCAGGCTGGTCTCGTATGTGTGGGCTTAGGTAATTCTCTCGCCTCAGCCTCCCAAAGTGCTGGGATAATAGGTGTGAGCCACTGCGCCCAGCAAGATAAAGTTATTTCTTTTTTTGTGTAGAAGTCTCACTCTGTCACCCAGGCTGGAGTGCAGTGGCCGCTCCCAGCCACCGCAGCCTCAACCTGCTGGGCTCTGG
>NW_007251167.1:6215-8116 GCF_000164805.1 Carlito syrichta | reverse complement strand
CCCGTGGGCTCTGGCAATCCACTCACCTCAGCCTCCCAAAGCGTGGGATTACAGGCTGAGCCACCGAGCCCGGTTTAAATTTAATTTTCAAGGTATTTATGTCTGTCCTCTGATGTCCATGTGAATTCTATCAGGGCTGGGACCTAGTTTTGTACTAGTAGGTTTTTCTCATGATATAGTTTCAAATTTACGTTTTAATAAGTACATATGTTTTTTTTTGGATACAGGAATAAAAAACTTTTTGTGAGCCAGGCTCGGTGGCTCAACCTGTAATACCGCGCCTTTGGGAGGTTGAGGTGAGTGGATTGCCTGAGCCCGCGGGTTCGAGACCCGTCTGGGCAGCGAGACCTCATCTGTACAATAAAATAAAAAAATCAGCCGGGCGTGGTAGCGCATGCCTGTAATTCTGGCAACTTGGAAGGCTGAGGCGGAAGGATTGCCGGAGCCCAGCAGGTTGAGGCTGCGGTGGCTGGGAGCGGCCACTGCAGTCCAGTCTGGGCGACAGAGTGAGACTCCAGCTCAAAAAAAACAAAAGCTTTTTGTGCTGTCCTGACACTTAGCGATTTAAGACTCGTGTGTCTGTGCTGTCCGCATTCAAGATGAGCTGACAGTTGTTGTAGGGACTCACTTAAATGTAAAATTCCACCTGATAGTACTGTCAACAATCAGCTGGAAATAAATCTCCATTAACCTGCTAGCAGATAGATCACATGTGACAGTGCCAGACAGTACATATAGCTGAATGAAATTGCAGTCTTTGCTGAGATTATCTTGGGTTTTATAATGAGATGTCCATACTAACACCAAATACCATGCTATTTCTTCCTTTTGGCCATTTATATAACCTGCTAAGAGAATAATTAGAGAATTGACGGCTGGGTGTCCTGGCTCATGCCTGCAATCTCAGCACTTTGGGAAGCAAAGGTGAGAGGACTGCCTGAGTCCAGAGTTTCAAAACCAGCCTGGACAACTTACGAGACTTCATCTCTACAATAAATAAAAAAAATTAGCCGGGCATGGTGGCACATCCTTGTAGTTCCAGCTACTTGGAAGGCTGAGGTGGAAGGATTGCTTGAGCCCAGATGGTTGAGGATATGGTAGCTGTGATCATACCACTGCACTCCAGCCTGGGCAACAGAGTGGGAAAAAAAATTAGGGTTTAAGAAACACACAAGGCCACGTGCGTGGCTCAACCTGTAATCCCAGCACTTTGGGAGGCCAAAGCGAGAGGATTGCCTGAGCCCAGGGGTTCGAAACCAGTCCGGGCAACTTGGTGAGACCTCGTCTCTACAATAAATCACAAAAACTAGCCGGGGATGGTGGCGTGCCTCTGTAGTTCCAGCTACTTGGAAGGCTGAGGCGGGAGGATTGCCTGACTCCAGCAGATCGAGGATGCGGTGACTGTGAGCGTGCCATTGCACTCCAGCCTGCCCAGCTAATTTTTTTGATTTATTGTAGAGACAAGATCTCGCCAAGTTGTCCAGAATGGTCTTGAACCCCTGAAATCAAGCAATCCTCTTGCCTCCACCTCCCCAAATGCTTGGATTACAGGCGTGAGCCACCACACCCAAGTGGGGTATTCTTATTCTTACATGTGATGACCTCCCGAACATAATAAATGTGTGTACCTTTAGTCTAATTAATCTGTTAACTGTCCACTATTCCAGACACTCAGTTAAGGGCCCCTTCAAGAGCAGAGAGAAACTTTTCCTGCTCCTACAGCTCCCTCATTTGAGGCAACTGGAACACTTGGTTAGTGGTTCTAATGTGTCTACTTCAAAATAAGATATAGCCGGGCTCGGTGGCTCAGCCTGTAATTCTGCGCCTTTGGGAGGCTGAGATGAATGGATTGCCTGAGCCCGCGGGTTCGAGACCCGCCTGGACAGGCGAGACCTCATCTC
>NW_007251167.1:5213-6020 GCF_000164805.1 Carlito syrichta | reverse complement strand
CCTCCTTGGAAGGCTGAGGCGGAAGGATCGCCGGAGCCCAGCGGGTCGAGGCTGCGGTGGCCGGGAGCGGCACTGCACTCCAGCCTGGGCGACAGAGTGAGATTCCAACTCAAACCAAACCAAACCAAACCAAACCAAACCAAACCAACAAAGAAAAAACAATGAGAATACCCCCGACCTAGTGACATCTAGAAGTTTATACACCCTCTTCATAGGTGAGACAGGAACAGATGTAGGCAATTTAGGAGAGAGAAAATGACTCTCCGGAAAGTTGAAAATGTCTTCAGGACAGGTGCTGGCCTGTGGCAAAGTGTGTTCCTCTGGGTGGACTTGACCTCCAATCTCCTCTCCTGAGATGCCAGGTCATTCTTCCTCGGTTTGATGGGCTTCCTGGGGGAGGAGTTCATGACACAGGAGATGGAAGTGGAAGATCTGTCTTTAGGCAGGTAAAGGAAGTTTAAAGAAAGCCCCTCCCTGCACTTGCGAGTCCCCAAATGCGCTCAGCTTGGAGCAATCAGCATAAGAATGTGGGATGGCATCGTTTGCCCTCCTTCATGCCTAACCAGCGATTATCAGTGAAAAGTGTTCCAAGTGCCTTTTATGCAATTATCTCGACGGCTCAAGTGAGCAAGAGTCTAGTGTGAGTTTGGAAGCTCGCCGAAAAGCAGCCGCAGGAATTCAGCATTAGCACATCACAGCTTTTTTTTTTGAAGGGGACCGCAGGGCCTGGACCCAGCTTCTCGGAGAAGGGGACGGGAGTCCAGGGAGCCCTGGTTCGGGGCAGCGGGGACCCCGTCGTCGCAGGCT
>NW_007251167.1:3072-4787 GCF_000164805.1 Carlito syrichta | reverse complement strand
CAGCCTCGACCCGCCGGGCTCCGGCGGTCCTTCCGCCTCAGCCTTCCGAGGAGCCGGAACGACAGGCGCGCGCTCCCACGCCCGGCTGATTTTTCGATTTATGGTAGAGGTGAGGTCTCGAACCCGCAGACCCAGGCCATTCACTCACCTCGGCCTCCCAAAGCGCGGGATGACAGGCTGAGCCACCGAGCCCGGCTGGTCCTTTCTTTCACCACTTGAAACTATAACGTTTTTTATTTCCATGGGATGTTAGTCATATATTTTTATTTTTTAAAAATTGATTGTAGAGACGAGGTTATGCCAAGTTGCCCAGGCTGGTCTCGAACCCTGGGCTCAGGTGGTCCTCTCGCTTTGGCCTCCCCAAGTGCTGGGATGACAGGCTTGAGTCAATACGCCTGGCTAGATATACTTTTCTTTTCTTTTTTGAGTTGAAGTCTTTTTTTTGTTTTTTTGAGTCTCACTCTGTCGCCCAGGCTGGAGTGCGGTGGCCGGGAGCCTCGACCTGCTGCGTTCTGGCGCTCCTTTCCTCTCAGCCTTCCAAGTAGCTAGAACTACACGGGCGCGCTACCACGCCCACCTAATTTTTGATTTATGGTAGAGATGAGGTCTTGCCAAGTGGCCCAGGCGGGTCTCGAACCCTAGGGCTCAGGCCATCCACTCACCTCGGTCTCCCAAAGCGCGGGATGACAGGCTGAGCCACCGAGCCCGGCGTAGATGTACTTTTCAATCAGATCACTATCTTCATACTTTATGAGTTGGTTTTCGCGAGTGGGAATCAGAATCCGAATCCGCCACGTGCGCGGTGGCTCACGCCTGTAACCCTAGCACTTTGGGAGGCCGCGGTGAGAGGATTGACTGAACATTTGCGTTCGAGACCAGCCTGGGCAACATGGTGAGACCTCGTCTCTACAATAAAGAAAAAAATGAACCGGAAGTGGTGCACACAACTGTAGTTCCAGCTGCTTGGAAGGCTGAGATGGAAGGATCGCCTGAGCCCAGCAGGGTGAGGCTCTGGTGGCCATGAACACTCCACTCCAGGCCAGGCGACAGAGTAGACCCCGACTCAAAAAAAAAGACGCATCAGAATCCATGATGACATGGCAGAGGGCTTAGAGATGGTGGGGCAGACCTACAGGCCCAGAGTCCCCAAGAAACCCCTCCCGTATTTTCAGCTACACTAGCTTTCATTTCCTTCCATTATGAATTTATTCGTGACACCTACAAGTGTCCGCTGTTTGGCAGGGAGTTGACAGAATAATTAAGGGTGCTCTTGGCAAGTTGATGGCGTCTTGCCAGGGCGGAGGCGGGTGCCCAGTCATTTGTCTCCTTTGGCCAATGGCTTGATTTTTTTTTTCTTTTCCCCCTTCTGTGATTTCTGGTACATGGCAATACCAGGGTTCCACGTTTTTGTCGCGTTTTAGAAGGTTATTAGTTCAGCTCTAGGGGACGACAGGGTAAGGGGGCGGGACAACGGTGCTTGTACGGGCCAGAAAGGAGACAGCTGGTCGCCGCATAAGGAAGCAGCTCTGACGCCTTCACTGGTTCCCGGATAGGGGGCTTATCGAGTACAACGTGACATCCTATTTAGAAGAGTCTCAGGCATCCCTGGAGGAAGCGGACCCTCTGGCTCCCGCAGGCGGGGTCCTGCTGTGCGTCGCAAGGTCAGCGCAGCCGATCCCGGGCCCCGCCTCCCCGCCCGGAGCCCCGCCTCCCCG
>NW_007251167.1:580-1789 GCF_000164805.1 Carlito syrichta | reverse complement strand
CGAGCGGGCGAGCGGGCGGCCGGCGCAGGGTGCTGGTCTCTTGGCTGCTGCTTCCTTAGGAGGGCAGAGGCTTGGGAGGCTTGGTGCGTTTTCTTTTCTCAAAGCCCACATCGTTGACTTCTGAAACCAGCAGCGAAGTTGACTTAGGGATCGCGTGGTAGGTTTTTTCCACCAAGTTTGGTGGGAGACGAAGAAGCGAGTTGTGGGAATTCCAAACCCGGTTTCTCGAACTCCCAGCCGGTTGTTCAGAAGTTTGGATTGCAGGCTGCCTGATTTGCTGTTAAAGACTTGTTTGTTTGCTTTGCTTCACTTCAAGGAATCTGTACGGTAGTTCACTCAACTAAGGCAAGAAGTTGACACAGAAGTGTTAATTGCAAACCTTCTATTGGCTCGAAAAAGCTTTGGCGCTGGCGACTTTTTTTTTTCCAGTATGGGCTGGTAGTTGTGTAAACTTCAATACTTTCTTAGCAGAAGCGGTAGGGAAGAAAGGGCCCGAGTAAAGAATCCTGCCGGCCCTCCAAGGGAGGCAGCCTGTGAAGCAGGAGGCTGCAGCAGATTTGGGAAGCGTGGACTGAGGGGCGTTCTGTATTCTTCAATCGATGAGTTATAGATTTGTAGTTTGGTTTTTTTTTTTTTTTTGAGTTGGAGTCTCACTCTGTTGCCCAGACTGGAGTGCAGTGGTCGCTCCTGGCCACCTCAGCCTCACCTGCTGGGCTCCGGCGATCCTTCCACCTCAGCCTTCCGAGTAGCCAGAATTACAGGGGCGCGGTACCACGCCCGGCTGATTTTTTTTAATTTATTTATTGTAAAGATGAGGTCTCGCTGCCCAGGTGGGTCTCGAACCCGTGGGCTCAGGCAATCCACTCACCTCAGCCTCCCAAAGGCGCGGGATTACAGGCTGAACCACCGAGCCCAGCGATATGCTCTTTATGCACATTTTGAGTTGTGGATTTTTTGGGCTTATGCAGAATTTGAAATCTGGAGAGTTAAGTTGCCTTCTGTGGAATAGTTTGTAGGTGTGGCTGACTTGACAGGAAGTGGGGGAACAAAAGTTGAGGATTGTCTTTTGAAAAATGACTGGCTATGCTTAGTGTGTGCTGTGTAAGATGAGAACATTGGGAATTTCAGAGTACTGGGACCTTTTAAATAATTCGAGATGCATTCAGCCTTTTAAAGCACCAGTGTCTTTTTTTTTTTTTTTTTTTTTTT
>NW_007251167.1:0-560 GCF_000164805.1 Carlito syrichta | reverse complement strand
CCCAGGCGGGTCTCGAACCCGTAGGCTCAGGCAATTCACTCACCTCAGCCTCCCAAAGGCGCGGGATTACAGGCTGAGCCACCGATCGCAGCTACCAGTGTCTTAAAATGAGTTTTCATCGGGGTATCAAAATGTTAGATTTGGGGAGCTGTTTCTGGCAGTAGGGTAGGTTTATCTAGAGGGTTAGGTACTGTTTAATACTATGTCTAAGTTGTGGAAATGGAATTATAGTGTGATACCTGCAACTAAGTAGCATACACTATCTTTGCCCCCTTTTTTTGTTTTTTTTTGTTTTTTTGAGTTGGAGTCTTACTCTGTCACCCAAGCTGGAGTGCAGTGTCTCGCTCCTGGCCACCACAGCCTCAGCCTGCTGGGCTCAGGCGATCCCTCCACCTCAGCCTTCAAGTAGCTGGAACTACAGGTGTTCACTACCATGCCCAGCTAATTTTTTGAGTTATTGTAGAGACAAAGTCTCACCATGCTGCCCAGGCTGGTCTTCTACCCGCAGGCTCAGGCAATCCTCTCACCTTGGCCTCCCAAAGTGCTGGGATTATAGGCTT
>NW_007251166.1:8251-8679 GCF_000164805.1 Carlito syrichta | reverse complement strand
CCCAATTCCTACCTGCCCAGCCACAATAATTTTATGTAGCTTGAGGTCACCTGAATCGAGGAATTTTTTACCAATATACCTTTTGATTCTGGGGAATATGATTGTGGTCCTAGATGATCCCAGGAAACAAAAGGATTTCTAGGGCCAACTCCTAGATTACAACTAACAAGAGTACCAGAAAGATACCGAAGATCTGTAATGACAGATTTAGCGTATCCATGGAGCAAGTAGCTGTGAAAATGTAGGGACCCAGAAGTCCAGATAGCTGATTAAACCTTATCAAGAGGCACTGTAGATTCCGGAACATGAGAACCCCTAGAAATGGATTTCCTTTCAATTCTCAGTAAGATGACCTGATTTTTCATGTCGATTTGGATTCCAAATTCAGTATATCAAAAGACAGATACCCAGAATTTTCCTAGGTTTGT
>NW_007251166.1:4484-7866 GCF_000164805.1 Carlito syrichta | reverse complement strand
TCGAATGCTAAATGCTCTGAAACATTTGGGGAGCTCGAAGATCTTTTTCTTGTTTGTCCCACAGCAGACAATCTGGGAATTTCTTGGATTGAGGGCACGTACAACCATGACACTTTACTCGTATTTAGTTGGAGGCCACGTAGTGTCCTGTATGTAAGGACTCTCTTTCCCTTGATTCCTGTTTCGAAACTCTGATACTTGTTTAGCCCTTAGTAAGCAGTCCTGTAGATTTTTTGATAGAGGAACCGTGGAAAACAGATTTCTTCTCCTTTATTAGCAAGCGGCCATGTAGTTTCCTGTATATGAGGATTGCTATTACCCACATTCATGACTCGAATCCCTGATTCTTCTTTAGCTGTCAGCAAGATGCCCTGTAGATTTTCAGGACTGAGGACTCGTATAACACAGATTCCTTATTTTTAGCAACAGTAGTGCAGTTACCTGTATGTGAGTACTCCTGTACTCAGATACATGCGTCGAAAGCTTGATTCTTGTTTAGAGCTTAGAAAGACGCCATATACATTTTTGGAGATTGAGAAAATTTGTCACCCACATTCCTTATTCTTTCTTAGGAAATGTCAGTCCATTTGTCTGTATATGAGCACTTCACTTCCCTAGTATATGCTTCAAAAACCCAAATTCGTGTTTAGCCCTTAGCAAGAAACCCTGCAATTTTATTGGGATGGAGGACAAGTGTAAACCAGATTCCTTATTCTCCATTAGCAATACACAGTGTACTTTTCTGTATATGAGGACTCCCGTTATCCAGATTCCTACTCCCAAAACCTCAATGGTGGTTATCTCTTAGCAAGTCGGTCTGTAGGTTTTTGAGATGGAGGCCTCGTGTAACCAAGATTCCTTTTTCTTCCGTAGCAACAGGTCATGAAGTGATCTGTGTATGAGGATTCCCATTATTGAAATTCCTGCTTCATACTCAGCATGACGGCTAGATATTTCCTGATGACCCAGAAATCCAGTTGTTTAGATATGAAGAGAAAGACTCACATAACGTTCTTGAGGAATTTGAACCCAAGATTCCTGGTCCCTTTTCAAAAGACACACTAAAAATGTGGCGACATAGAAGCCCAGATTACTGATTTAACCTTATCAAGTGACTGTAGATTTAGGTGATAGAGAACTCCAAGAACCGGATTCCCTTTCCGTTCTCAGCAAGATGCCCTGGTTTTCCCTGTCCATGTGGATTCCAAAAGTCTGTGTACAAAAATGCAGATGCCCAGATGTTTCATAGGGACGTGGAATCCATGGATCCTGGTTACATTTTAATAATTCGTACTAAATATTTGGCAACTGCAAAGCCCTCGGCCCCTCTACAAATAAAGTAAAAATGGAAATTTAAGGATTGCCAAGTTCATCTTAAGACCAAAGTTACATCCAATTACGCCAGTATGATACTTTTTTCCGGCAATCTGGCCTTAATTGTCCCGAGGAACTTAAGGGTTTTGTACTACCAGATACCCAATTACAACTCTCAACAACACCAGATGTTGCTGGAGTCCTGAAATGACTGATTCATAATACCCACAAGCCAAATATCTCTAAAACATGAGATGAGCTCGCAGTCTTAATTCTTGTTTATACCGCATCAAGACGCCCTGATAATTTTTCGAATTGTGGAATAGTGTATCAAAGATTCCTTATTCTTCTTTACCGAGGAGCCTGTAATGTCCTGTATATGAGGACTCCCTTTCCCCAGAATTCTGTTTGGAAATCCTGATTCTTGTTTTGCAATTAGTAATATGTCATGCAGATATTGTGACAGCAGAACCGTGTGGAAGAGATTTCTTACTTCTCCTTATCTAGAGATCATGTAGATTCTGCATATGATGATTGCTATTACCTATGTACCCGTTTGTAAACCGTGATTGTTGTTTAGCCCACAGCAGATAGCCTGTTGACTCTAAGGAGAGAGGACTGTTGTAATCCTGATTCTTTTTATACCCTGGCAAGGGTCTGTGTATTTTCCTGTATATTAGGACTCTCATTAGATAAATCCTACTTCAAAATTCTGATTCTATTTAGAAGTTTCCAAGGTGCTCTGTAGATTTTTGGGATTGGGGACTCGTGTAACCCAGATTCCTTATTCTTTCTTAGCAAAAGGTCATTTAGTTGCCTGTAAATAAGGACTCCATTTCCGTGATTCATGCCTGAAAACACCATGATTCGTGTTTAGCCCATAGCAAGATGACCTTAAGCTTTTTTGGAATTGAGGACCTGAGTAACGCAGATTCCTTATTCTTACCCAGATTCCTACTCCAAAACCTGATTCGAGGTTACGACTTAGGAAGACGGCCTGTAGTTTTTGGGATTGAGGACTCCTATAAGGAAAATTCCTTATAGTTCCTTAGCAACATGACGTGTAGTTTCCTGCATATGACGACCTCCATTACCCAGCTTCCTGGTTCACTCTGCAGGATGCCGAGACAGTTCCTGGTGACCGAAAATTCCAGTTTTCTCGATATCAAGAGAAAGACGTCCATATTTTTCTTTGGGAACTGGAATACAATATTCCTGGTTCCCCTCCTACCTGCCCACCCACAAGAATTTTCTGTTCTTTGAGGTCACATGAATCAAGGAATTTTGTACCAATACACCTTTTGATTCTGGGGAATATGATTATGTTCATAGATGGTCCCAGGAAATAAAAGAATTTCTAGGGCCAAATCCTTGATTAGAACTAACAAGAGGACCAGAAAGATCCTTAGTATATGTAATGACAGATTTAGCATATCCACGGAGGAAGTAGATCTGAAACTGTAGGGACCCAGAAGCCCAGATTGCTGATTAAACCTTATCAATAGGTCCTGTAGATTCCGGAAAATGAGAACGCCTAGAACCGGATTTCCTTTTTATTCTCAGTAAGATGACCTGATTTTTCCTGTAGATTTCGATTCCAAATTCAGTATATCAAAAGACAAATGCCCAGACGTTTCCTAGGTTCGTGCATTCCATGATTCCTGGTTAACATTAAAAGTATGTAATAAACATTTGCCAAGTGCAAAACCCATGTCTCGTGTCAAAATACAAAAAAGACACGGAAAGGGAAGTATTACAGTGTTCACCTTAAGACAAGAGTTGCATCCAAATATAGCAAGAAGATTCTTTTTGTCCTGAAGTCTGGGTTTAGTTATTCTGAGAAACCTAACGGATTTGGAGTGCCCAATACCATTTACAACTATTAAGAGGACCAGTATGTTGCTGGACACCTCAAATGACCGACTCATAATATCCGAATGTTAAATTGCTCTGAAACATTTGGGGAGTTCGAAGGTCTGTTTCTTGTTTGTCCCATAGCAGACAACCTGGCAATTTTTTTGATTGAGGACGCGTACAACAATGATTCTTTATTCGTAGATAGTTGGAG
>NW_007251166.1:2274-3458 GCF_000164805.1 Carlito syrichta | reverse complement strand
CCCTGTCCATGTGGATTCCAAATCTCTGTGTACAAAAATGCATATGCCCAGATGTTTCCTAGAGACGTGGAATCCATGGATCCTGGTTACATTTTAATAATACGTACTAAATATTTGGCAAGTGCAAAACCGTCGACCCCTCTTCAAATAAAGTACAAACGGAAATTTAAGGATTACCTAGTTCATCTTAAGACCAAAGTTACATCCAAATACGGCAATATGATACTTTTTTTCCAGTAGTCTGGCCTTAATTGTCCAAGGATCCTAATGGATTTGTACTACCAGATACCCGATTACAACTCTCAAGAGTACCAGAATGTTGCTGGAGTCCTGAAACGACTGATTAATAATACCCAGAATCCAAATAACTCTGAAACACGAGAAGAGTTCGAAGCCTTGATTCTTGTTCATACTGCAGCAAGACACCCTGAGAATTTTCGGATTCTGTACTTTTGTATCACAGATTCCTTATTCTTCTTTATCGAGGGGCCGTATAGTGTCCTGTATATGAGTACTCCCTTTCCCCAGAATGCTCTTTGGAAACCCTGATTCTTGTTTTGCCATTTGCAAGATGTCATGTAGATATTGTGATGGAGGAACCGTGTAAAAGAGTTTTCTTAGTTTTCCTTAGCTAGAGATCATATAGATTCTGCACATGAGGGCTGCTATTAACTATTTTCCAGCTCTAAATCCTGATTCTTATTTAGCCCACAGCAGATGGTCTGTTGATTTTAAGGACTGACTACTGCTATAACCCCGATTTTTTTTCTTCCATGGCAAGGGGCTGTGTATTTTACTTTATATTAGGACACTCGTTAGATACATCCTGCTTCAAAACTCGAATTCTTTTAGAACTTTCCAAGATGCTCTGTAGATTTTTGGGATTGAGGACTCGTGTAACCCGGATTCCTATTCTTTCTTACCAGAAGGTCATATAGTTGCCTGTAAATAAGTACTCCAATTTCCAGATTCATGCTCGAAAACACCGTGATTCGTGTTTTGACCATATCAAGATGACCTTAACCTTTTTTGGGATTGAGGACCCGAGTAACGTGGATTCCTTATTCTTACTTAGCAATAGGCAGTGAAGTTTCCTGTATGTGAGGACTCAAATTACCCGGATTCCTACTTCAAAAATCTAATTCGTGGTTACCACTTTGGAAGACGGCCTGTAGTTTTGGGAG
>NW_007251166.1:0-1149 GCF_000164805.1 Carlito syrichta | reverse complement strand
GCCATATACTTTTTTGGAGATTGAGAAAACATGTCACCCACATTCCTTATTCTTTCTTAGGAAAAGACAGTGCATTTGCCTGTATAAGAGTATTGCATTTACCTAGTTTATGCTTCGAAAACCCAAATTCTTGTTTAGCCCTTAGCAGGAAACACTGAAGTTTTGTTGGGATGGAAGACTCGTATAAACCAGACTCCTTATTCTCCTTTATCAATAGACAGTGCAGTTTCCTGAATATGAGGGCTCCCATTATCCAGATTCTTAATCCCAAAACTTGAATGGTGGTTATCTCTTAGAATGACGGTCTGTAGATTTTTGGGATGGAGGCCACGTGTAACCAAGGTTCCTTATTCTTCCGTAGCATCAGGTCGTGTAGTGTTCTGTATATGAGGACTCCCATTACTGAATTTTCTGCTTCATTCTCAGCAAGACGCCGAGATATTTCCTGGTGACCTAGAATTCCAATTGCTTGGATATCAAGAGAAAGATTCCCATAACGTACTTGAGGAATTGGAATCCAAGATTCCTGGTCGCTTTTCAAAAGACACACAAAAAATGTGGCGAAAGAAGCCCAGATTGTTGATTAAACCTTATCAAGAGACTTTTTAGATTTAGGTTATTGAGAACTCCAAGAAACGGATTCCCTTTCCGTTCACAGCAAGATGCCCTGAATTTCAATGTCCATATGGATTCCAAAAAGGTGTGTACAAAAATGCAGATGCCCAGATGTTACCTATCGACGTTGAAACCATGGATCCTGGTTTCATTTTAATGATTTGTACTAAATATTGGCAACTGCAAAACCCTAGCCCTTCTAAAAATAAAGTACAAAGGGAAATTTAAGGATTACCAACTTCATCTTAAGACCAAAGTTACATCCAAGTACGGCAATATGATACTTTTTTCCGGGAATCTGGCCTTAATTGTCCCGAGGAACTACAGGGATTTATAATACCAGATACCTGATTACAAATCTCAAGAGTTCCAGAATGCTGCTGGAGTCCTGAAATGACTGATTCGTAATACCCACAAGCCAAATATCTCTGAACAGAGACGAGATCGAAGCCTTGATTCTTGTTTATACTGCAGCAGACGCCTTGAGATTTTTCGGATTGTGGACTAGAGTATCACAGATACCTTATTCTTCTT
>NW_007251165.1:19780-20899 GCF_000164805.1 Carlito syrichta | reverse complement strand
CCGTCACTGCACGTGGTTCTTGGCAGCTCAGACCTTGATCCCAAGATGAATGAGGCCCTTTACGTTCCACCTGGGAAGGCTGCAGGCAGTCGGGACTCCACTGTTGACAGCCCTGGTGGTCTCTAGGAGGTTGTGAGTGGGTCTCTAACCCCCCACCAGGCTGCAAATCCAGATCACCGAAAGCCCCTTGTCCCAGCCCTAGTTTACTGTGAATCTCCACCTGCCTGACTTTGACTCTGCCCTCCCCCTTCCTTCATTTTCCAATGAAAATGCCCAGTGATCATGATACAAATCCAAGTTGAGTTCACGCCGGACCCTCTTCCCTATTGCAACAGTTATTCAATAAAATCTGTTCCTACTTCTTTGGTGTTCTACCTTGCTTATCTGTGACAGCTGGAAGGTAGTATTCCAGCCTACCAGACATCAGTAAGAACGACGAGACCCGAAATCACGGTGGCCCAGACGAGTAGAAAGCCTGATAAAGAGGCCCAGGCTGCAACGACGGATGGCTCCGCACCCACCTGGGCTCCCATGACCTTGCCACTCATGCCCCTTGTGCAGCTGCCCTCCCGTGGGGCAGGAGGGCTGCCCGGGATCTCCCATCGAGGCTGCGTCCCAGTCTGAAGCAGCTTCCAGAAGGAACAGCGGAGGCGTGCTTCGCTCAGATCACATACGTTGGCCAGAACTTGGTTTCGGGGAAGCCTCGGAAATAAGGGTCCGGGAGACCGGGAGACCGTGAGACCTGCCAGACAGGATCCTGGTGTCGCAAGTGAAGGCTGAATACCAGGAAGCTAGCCCCCCTCACTCCACACCCCGTCCCGGCGAAGACTCTGGCAGGGTGGGGGAGGGGTTTGATGATGCCGGTGGAGAGTAGAGGACCAGCACACCCATTCTGAGGACATTTCATGGGGGTGGCCTAAGTACGTCCCTTGAAGCAATGTGAGATTTTAATATTGGGATTCTTGTTTTCTCCCGAGATCGGGAGCTGTTTGGCCTGAGGTGTAGGCGGAGGTATGGGGGTGGAGGTGGGACAGCAAATGAACTGCCTGTGTGCAGAGCTGGCCTGGCTGGCTCTTCCAGATGTCACACTCCCCTTCCCTAGCTTCCCTCCAGGCAGGA
>NW_007251165.1:9598-18158 GCF_000164805.1 Carlito syrichta | reverse complement strand
CAGTCAGTATGTTTTCTTTTTGCATGTTTTGCAGAATTGGAGCCCACTTTTCCACCAAAAAGAATGTAAAAGGTTCTGATTTTGTTTGACTTGAGGTTTTTATGATGCTCTTTAGCTCGGCAAGCTCCACTCTTTGGAGTGTACCATCCCTGTCTTGTCAAATAAAGTACTCTTTGCTTTTCCTCTCTGTGTGTCTCATGAATTTAACCTTCACTGAGGAAGTAGTTCTATTTTTTTTTTTTTGAGTTGTCGTCTCACTCGGTCACCCTGACTGGAATGCAGTGGCCGCTCCCGGCCACCACAGCCTTGCCTGCTGGGCTCTAGCGATCCTTCCACCTCAGCCTTCCAAGTAGCCGGAATTACAGGCATGTGCTACCACGCCCGGCTGATATTTTGATTTATTGTAGAGATGAGGTCTCGCTGCCCAGGCGGGTCTCGAACCCACGGGCTCAGGCAATCCACTCACCTCAGCCTCCCCAAGGCGCGGGATTACAGGCTGAGCCACCGAACCCAGCTAGTAGTTCTATTAAAGAAGGGACCATCGAACATCTGTGGGCCAGGAACACTAAGTTCACGGGAGGGGCCCTTCCTTGGATGGTCAGAGAGGACTGACCTGTGAGGGCTTCTTAAGAGTCCAGAGCAGAGCCCAGGCAGTTGGTCACCGTGAGGAGTATGACCAAGAGAGCAGGCTGTCCTGGGACCTGTCCTGGGCAGAAGGACTGCAGATCAGTGGCCCTGGGCCAGCTGGGAGCCCCTTGAGCATGTCTTGGGGGCAGGTGGGGCTGGGGGAAATGATCATGGGAAACTGGGTCCAAATAAATAAAACTATTGCCTTGACAAAACAAAGTGGTGGTTGTTGGAGGCTTTGAAGGGAAGAGTTGGTTGAGAAATTAAGGTTTTGCTTCCAGAATCTCTATCTGGTTCCACTGGTCTGCATGTCTGCTCTTGTGCCAATACCAGGCTGTTTCTATTGTAATCTTATAATAAAGTTTAAAGTCTGGAAGTGTGATACCCCCTACTTTGTTTCTTTTCTTAGGGCTGTTTTGGCTATTTGTGGTCATTTTTGTTCCCATATGAATTTCTGTTTTGTCATTTCCGAGTCTGAGAAGAACGATGTTGGTAATTTGATGGGTATTGCATTGAATCTGTAGATTGCCTTGGGTAGGATGGGCATCTTAACAATGTTGATTCTTCCTATCCATGAGCATGGAATATCTTTCCATCTGTTTGTGTCTTCTTGGATTTCCTTGAGCGGTGTTTTGTAATTTTCATTGTAAATGATTTTCACTTCTCTGGTTAGCAAGATGCCAATTTATTTCATTTTTTTGCGACTGTTGTGGATGGAATTGTGCTTTTTATTTGGTTCTCTGTTTGTTGGTGATGTATAAAAATGTTATAGTTTTTTGCACGTTGATTTTGAACTGTGAGTCTTTGCTAGAGTCAGTGCAAGGAGGTTTTTTTACAGATTTCCTTGGGTTTTCTAGGTATAGGATCATATCATCAGCAAGGAGGGATAATTTAACTTCCTCTTTTCCTATTTGGATATGCCTGTTTTCCTTCTCTTGTCTGATTGTTCTAGCTAGGACTTCCAACACTATGTTGAACAGGAGGGATGAGTGGGCAGCCTTGTTCTGTTCTGTTTTTCAGGGGAAATGCTTCCAATTTCTGTCCATTTAGCAATATGTTGACTGTGTGTTTAATCCTGGGAAAACTGGCTGACCACATGCAGAAGAATTAAACAGGACCCCAACCAATTACTATACACAAAAATCAACTCTAAATGGATCAAAGACCCAAACATAAAACCTCAAACTATAAGATTCTTAGAGAACACAGGAAGCACCCTTATGAACATTGGAACAGGCAACCAATTCCTAATCCAAGCTCCAAGTGCCCAAGTCTTAAGGGATAAGATAAACAAATGGAATCTCATCAACTGAAAAATCTTCTGCAAAGCAAAATAAACCATCAAGAGAGTGGCAGACAGCCCATAGAATGGGAAAAAATACTTGCCAACTCGATATCTGACAATGGCCTAACATCCGGGTTATACAAGGAACTCATACGTGCCAAAAGGAAAAAAAAAAACAAACAGCCCTATTAAAAAGTGGGCAAATAGATACTTCTCAAAAGAAGACATGTAAGCAGCCAATAGATACATGAAAAAAATTATCAACCTCACTAATCATCAAAGAAATAAAAATAAAAACCACACTGAGATACCATCTAACTCCAACAGTGTGGCCATCATTAATAAATAGGCCAGGCTCAGTGGCTCAGCCTGTAATCCCAGCACTTTGGGAGGCCGAGGCGAGTGGATTGCCTGAGGCTGTTGGTTCGAGACCAACCTGGGCAACTTGGCGAGACCTTGTCTCTACAATAAAAACAAAAAATGAGCTGGGCATAGTAGTGTGCATCTGTAGTTCCAGCTGCTTGGAAGGCTGAGGCAGAGGGATCGCCAGAGCCCAGCAGGTCAATGCTGGTGTGGTCATGAGTGTGCCACTGCACTCTAACCTGGGCAACAGAGTGAGACTCCAACTCAACAACAAACTCAAATAAGAACATGCAGGAGAGAATGCTGAGAAAAGGGAACATGTCTACACCGTTGATGGTAAATTAGTACTACCTCTGTGGAAAACAGTGGGGTGATTTCTAAAAAACATTGACCTTCCATACGACCCAGCAATCCCCCTTCTGGGAATATACCCAGAGGAACTAAAATCATTCTATAAAAAAAATACCTGTGCACACGTGTTTATTGCAGCACTATTCATAATAGCCAAAACAAGGAACCAACTGTACTGCCCATCAAAAGTGGACTGGATAAAAACATATACACGATGGAATATTATACAGCTATAAAGAAGGACAAAATCATGGACTTCACAGCTACTTGGTTGAACTTAGAGTCTATCATACTCAGTGATCTATCACAGAAACAAAGAACTGAGTACCACATGTTCTGACTCATAAGTGGACCATGAACATTTATCAAAATACTATAAGAAAGGAATTGGCAGTAGCAGGATACTGCAGATGAGGGGCGGCACATAACATCAATAAGGGTACCTGATCTCAAAGTGGGGACCAAAGAGAAGCCTGTACGATAATCACCTGGGTACCTAATCCTGGTTTGTACCCCATGTCTTTAAAAAAATAAACCCAAGTTGGGGAAGCATTTTCCAGTGAGCCGAGAGGTGGTACTCATGACAGAACCCTGAGATTCCATGCATTTGCCATACCAAATAGCTTATCTGCTGCCAACACAACTGTAGAGAATGCGGCCACTCCCATCTGGGTCCTAAGCAGTATGTGGAATGCTGGAAAAGATAGCTGATGCCTTTCCCAGGCAACGGAAACTGATCTTAGGGGGATTATTCCACAGGGCCTCAGCGCTGAGTTTTGTGCTGAATGCAGCCAACTTTCAAGGAAGCAGTTTTCTGTGCTACTTGTGATTCTCCTGCCAACAAGAATTTGGGTGTGCAGAAACGACATCAAATTATTTTTACCTGGGAAGCTGCTAGTGACATGAGAGAGGCAAAAAGCCCTTGAAAGCTCAGCAATTTAGGTATGAATGTCTATTTTGAGGCAGATGAATTAGTCCTTGGTAGTGCTGGCTGCTTACTTGAAACTGGCTCACGAACATGAAACATAGCTTAAAACAGTTCTTTAAATACAAATATAACCTTAATTTTACTTAGTTGGCTTTTTTGTATTTGCCCTTCTTTTTATTATAAAAAATTTCAAGCCCTTAAAAATGACAAAAGATTGGCAGTAGCAGGATACTGCTGGGGGGGGGGGGGGTGGATGGAGACACAACATCAATAAGGGTCCCTGATCTCAAACCAGGCAAAGTGGGAACCAAAGGGAGGCCCAAAGTTTACCTGCATGATATCCACTTGTACATATAATCCTGAATTGTACCCCACATCTTTAAAATAAAAAAATATATATATTTTTTAAATGTCAAAAGAATAGAGCCACAAATGCCTTACATCTAGATTCAGTGGTTGTTAATGTTTTACCATATTTGCTTTCTCTTTGCTGTCTCCTTCTCTGGCCATAAATACACCATTTTTGAAAATAAGTAAGCCAGGCTCGGTGGCTCAGCCTGTAATCCCGCGCCTTTGAGAGGCTGAGGTGAGTGGATTGCCTGAGCCCGCGGGTTCGAGACCCGCTTGGGCAATTTGGTGAGACCTCATCTCTACAATAAATCAAAAAATTAGCTGTGTGTGGTAGCATGTGCCTGTAGTTCAAGCTACTTGGAAGTCTGAGGCGGAAGGATCACCAGAGCCCAGCAGGTTGAAGCTGTCGTGGCTGGGAGCGGCCACTGCACTCCAGTCTGGGCGACAGAGTGAGACTCCAACTCAAAAAAGAAAAAAGAAAAAAAAGAAAAGAAGTAGTCAGTATGACATCATGCTTTCTAAATACTTCAATATGAATCTTCTAAGAATAAAGAAAATCTCCTGTATAACCACAATACCACAGTCACACCTGAGAAACTTATCATTCTGCAATTACAACTATTATGAAAGTCATATTTAAATTTTCCCGTGTCCCCTAAAAACTAGTATGCAATACCCCCTCCCCACCTACCCATGATCTAATCAAAGTTTGTGGATTCCACCTGGAGGATAATCTGGAAAATCTCCCCCATCTTTACTTCTCTGTGGTTTTGATTTCTGACATTGAAGAGTCTGGGCCAGCTGCTGTAGAGAAAATCACACATTCTTGGTTTGTCTGATTGTTTCGTGGGGTGTCCTTTACGTTCTACTTTTAAGCCTGTATTTCCCTTAAAATGGAAACTAGGTGTGGAGACTTGATTCCATCTGTGTTAAACATTTTTCCCCCAAAGATACTTCATATACATCCCATGAAGAGGTCCACGTGTTGAGTTTTTGTACTTCCAGTGATGCTCAGGGGACAACTTGGCAGAGAAAGTAACTGCCAGATCTCCATGGAAAAGCGCCTTTGCCTGGGAACATCTACTGAGGCAACGTTTACATGTTTTAGAGGGGTGCAATCCTTTGAAAGATGGAACGGAAACTGAGGCAGAAAAGGAGGGGGAAATACAAGGTCCACTGTTGAGCTGGCTGTGGCATCAACAGCACATCGCCTGTCCTTGACCATGAGACATCTCCAGAGGTGCTGTGTGTCACCAGGGCCTCTCAGAAGAGCCCTTCTATGGGACAGAACTCACGGGGTGTTAATGCACCTGCACTTCAGGACTGTGCTTCTAGGCACCTCCAGGCAGCCACTGGGAAGGCTGGGGTGCCCATGGGTCCTGCTGTACCTGGGCATGGGAGTTGCTGCAGCTCCTGCCCTGGTGGATGCAATCACAGCCTTGCCAAAGACAGAAGCACGTGTCGTAACAGGTGGCAAGGTGATCTGGTGGAAGCTGGAGCCCTACTTCTGTCGTTGGTGCTGCTTCACCCAGGACCAGGGCAAATGAGTCCCCAAACAGGTAGGGCCGAACAGTTGTGTGGGGCGGGTATAAGTCGAATCCAGTCCAAAGAGAAACGTTTTCCCCTTTGAAACTACTAAATGATTTGTGGGGCGTACTTTGCCCCTGTTGAAATAGCCTGTGGTCAAGCTACTGTCATGTAATGGTTTAATGTCAACTGATTATTCTTGCCTGCACCCTTGCACGGTGGGGTGTGCAAGACATCAGGGCTGGTTGTGTTCATTGCCACTAGGGAGGTATTGCCCATAGGCTCTTTCAGGAACACAAGTAGGAGATCATGTTCGGTACAAATGAAAAATACAGATAACAGAATAGTAGGCGGTCATACTGCTACTGAAATTTAACCAGCAGTCTTTACTTTAAGGTGTTTTAAAATCCTGTGTCTTTTTCCTCTTATTCTGAGACATTCCTGGTTCCCAATAATATCAATATGAGTATAGTTAGAGGAGTGTGTTCACATTACCCGAAACAACTTCATTCCTTGCTGGTTCAGTCATACATTTTATAGAGTTGGGTCTTTTGTTTCTTTTAAGGTTCAATTTTGAAGACATTTCCCTTTATAACTTACTTTTATTTCAGAACATATAAAATAAATGGTTCAAAAATCAATATTGTATAACAAAGTTTAATCAGAAAAATCTCACTCCCATGCACATAGCACCACCATTCTGTTCCAATCTGCCTATGAGGATAGGCAACCATTTTCATTACTTTCTGGTTTCTCCTTTCCTGGATTTTTTCCTTTTTGCAAAGATGAGCAAATACATATTATTTTGGAAAAACATGCAAACCATGTTTTTCCTCCGTCTCACACCAACACAGCAACAATCAACACAGAAGACATCTGTGACCAAATGTAGGGTTTTTCCTCACACATCAAGGAGCAGACACCAGCCAGGTGACTTCTATTTTTTTTAAAAAAATTCAACTTTATGTTGCCCAGAATAGACTCACTTCATCGGCAAGCACACACAAAGACTGAAAGTGGAAGGATGAAAAAAGATATGCCACGCAACTGAAAACCAAAAGAGAGTAGTGCTGTGTATACTTAGGCCAAATAGACCTTAGTCAGCAAGTATAAAAAGAGACTACAAAGGTCATTATATGGTGACAAAGAGGTCAACTCAGCAAGAAGATACCACAATTGTAAATGTTTATGCACCCAACATCAGAACACCTAAATATATAAAGAAAATATTTGACCAGGTGGGGTGGCTCATGGCTGTAATCCAGCACTTTGGGAGGCCAAAGCAGGAAGAGTACTTGAGCCCAGGAGTTCAAGACCAGCCTCGGCAATATAGTGAGACCTCTTCCAAAAAAAAAAAAAAAAAAAAAAAAAAATTAGGCAGATGTGGTGGCACATGCCTGTAGTGCCAGGTACTTGGTAGGCTAAAATGGGAGGACTGTTTCAGTCCAGGAGTTTGAGGCTGTGGTGAGCCATGACTGTGCCATTCACTCCGGCCTGGGCAACGGAGTGAGGCCCTGACTCTAAAAAAAAAAAAAAAGAAAATACTCATAGATATGAAAGGAGATCTAGACTACAACACCCCACGTCAGCAACAGACATAACATCTAGGCAGAAAATCACCAAGAAATCACTGGACTTAAACTACACCCTAAGCAAAATTAACCCGTACAGAACATTCCATCCAACAGCTACAAAATACACATTCTTCTCAACTCCACATGGAACATTCTCTAGGAAGATCATATGTTAGGTAACAGAACAAGTCTTAGCAAATTTAGGAAGATTGAAATCATATCAAGTATCCTGTCTGACCACAACGGTATAAAACTAGAAATCAATAGGAGGAGGAACTTTGAAAAATTCACAAATTCAAGTAAATTAAACCATACTCCTGAATACCCAGTGGGTCAATGAAAAAAGTAAGGGATAATTTAAAATTTCTTGAAACAAATAAAAATGGAAACACAAATACTAAAAACTATGGGATAGAACAAAAGCAGTTCTAAGGAGGAATTATTATAGCTATGGATGCCTACATTAAAAAAGAAAATTTTCAGATAAAAACTTAATGTTGCAACTCAAGGTACTAGAAAAGCAAGAACAAACTAAGCCCACTGGTGGGTCTCGAACCTGCGGACTCAGGCAACCCACTCACCTCAGCTTCCCAAAGTGCTGGTATTACAGGCTGAGCCACCAAGGCTGGCTCAAGAAGATTCTTGATCTAAGGACAGGACAGGTGGTCCCTCAAGGAGATCACTGAATAATAGATGATAGATGGGTAAGCAAATGAAACAACCAGACACCATTTTATCCCAGTAAATTTAGAGAAAAACAAACCTTCTAAAACCCAGTCTTAGCCGAGCTCCGTGGCTCAGCCTGTAATCCCACGCCTTGGGAGGCTGAGGTGAGTGGATTGCCTGAACCCGCGGGTTCGAGACCCACCTGGGCAACTTGGTGAGACCTCATCTCTACAATAAATCAAAATTTAGCTGGGTGTGGTAGCGTGTGCCTGTAGTTCCAGCTACTTGGAAGGCTGAGGTGGAAGGATCGCCGGAGCCCAGCAGGTCGAGGCTGCGGTGGCTGGGAATGGCCACTGCACTCCAGTCTGGATGACAGAGTGAGATTCCAACTCAAAAAACCCCCCAAAAACCCAGACTTGAGAGGTGAGTGTGAAAAGACTTTGTACCTGTGACTGGAAGACTCAAAATTGATATAATCCTTCTTGAGAGTAGCATAGCAATCTAATTCAATTTAGGTTTTACTAGGTTTAAATTTAACTTTTGAATAACTCGTATATTCTCATGGTTCAAAATGCAAGTATCAAAAGGATGTGCAATGAAAATTCCCCTTCCCACTCATGTTTCCTGGCAACCTGGGGGCCTCCCCAGTCAGCCAAAGTTTGTGGCCTTTGGTGCAAACTCTCAAGAGACATTTGTAGGAACAGACACAAACATGTCATGTTCTTCTTGCCCTTCCTTACATAAATTAGGGCATCTTATACCTTGGCATACTAATTTTTTAGCATAATATACATCTCAGAAATTTGCCCGTATCACTTTGCAAAGGCCCCCCTCTTTCTTCTTTAAGGCTGAAAGTCATCTGTTGAATGATTTCATGGGCTAAACTGT
>NW_007251165.1:4887-9569 GCF_000164805.1 Carlito syrichta | reverse complement strand
CTCTTGGGATCAGCCTTCCAGCCTCCAGAAGTGTGAGGCCGAACTTCTGTGAAGCCACCCCGTTTGTGGCACTCTGCTACCACAGCCCGAGCAAACTACTACATGTGAATGTACAAGCATGCACTTAATCACATCCCTAGTGTGGACTTGTAGATTTTCTTCAGTCTGTTCGTGCTGAAGTGAGTAACGTTCTCATACGGCATTTCATAAGTTGTGACTGCACCAGCAGGGTGGATTTCTAGCACAGAATCGCTGTGACCAAGGATAGGTTCATGTCCACCCACACTGCCCAGTGCCCTCATGTGATCACATAGCGATCTCCCTGAGAGTGTGTCTATGTGCAAATTTCCCCCTCTTATAAGTCATATTGGATTAGGGTTCCAACTGTCTCCAGCATTGTGGCAGGATGCAGCAAATGCTCAAATATATTTCTTGTATGATTGAGTGAATAAACACAGAAACACATGTAGCTGATTCAGGATCAGCAGTTGGCCTCACCTGGGCTGCTACTAGCCCAGCGGTAAGAAGGAGGGGTTAATAGCAGTTAAAGGTATTTCCTTTTGAAAGGCAAGTTTCAACTTTAAAGACCTACCAGGGCACAGGGCAGGTTTTGTTTAAGAAAGGCCAAATGAGCCGGGCTTGGTGGCTCAGCCTGTAATCCTGCACCTTTGGGAGGCTGGGGTGAGTGGATTGTCTGAGCCCACGGGTTCGAGACCCACCTGGGCAGGCGAGACCTCGTCTCTACCATAAATAAAAAAATTAGCTGGGCATGGTAGCATGCACCTGAAGTTCCAGCTACTCAGAGGGCTGAGGCGGAAGGATCACCAGAGGCCAGCAGGTCGAGGCTGCGGTGGCCGGGAGCGGCCACTGCACTCCAGTCTGGGCAACAGTGAGACTCCAACTCAAAAAAAAAAAAGAAAAAAAAAGGCCAAATGGCCCAGAGACTGGCTATTTCATGGAAATGGGAAAGAGTCTTATCTAAAACCCCCCTTCTGAAGTTGACGGTTTACATTCCTGGAAACCATTTGTTCTTTGAAAAATCTGATTTTTGCTGAGTACAACCTTGTAAGATTCCAAAGAAAATACATAATCACTCCACACGACCCCCCTCCCTTACCTAAACAAGGGTATAAGACCCCAGGTCTCCTGTTCTGGGGCGCTCAGTTTGGATACATTAGTTCCATTGAGCCCGCTGTGCTAGCCAGCGTAATAAAGTGCCACTTCCTATAATAGTCTCAGTGTCACGATCTCTCTGTTTTTCCTGCTACATTTCTGGTGCATCAGCTGGGAAATGGAGATTGGAGACGGTGTGTTCCATCTCCTTTGTCATCGAGGTATGACCTCCAGGGCAATGGGAAAGGCAATCTCGCTTGGCACGCAATGGATCTTTTGATCTGTAGGAGGGAGGCCCTTCCCGGCGCACTGAAGCTTGGACCACGAAAGCACAACAGGAACCCAAGAGGCGAGGAACTGGCACAAGGACAACCACCTGATGGAAAGGACAGAAGGACGACCTGACGGAAAGGGTAGGAATAAAGGCCTTTGCATAGACCTGCCAAGGGATGGCAGAAGGGGAGCTTGATCACCTCCTGGAGCCTGCTAGTAATCTTCCAGCCTGAAGGAAAGGGCTGAAAGGCAGTGGAAGGAAACACTGTCTGAAGATGAACCAGTAGATTCCTAGGATTAGGACGGAGAGTTGACGAATGTGCTGTGTGCTTGTGTGTGAATGAGACGGATGGCGGGAGGGCTCCGCATGGGTAGTCTACATTGGGGGTGGGCTAAGAGGTGTCTTAAGATATCTTCACAAGGAGTATGACTGGAGGGGGACAAAGCGGATGTTTCCCATACCCCTCATTCTCTTATTTGTGTGTGTCTGTCGCTTTAAATCTGCTAAAAAGCTGGTTGAGTTATTATACTTTGTTTGATGGGACATGTGGTCTTTTAAAAACTTGATTGGTGCATATTTCTTGATGTCATTTTATGTCTCCCTTTATTCGTGTGCTGTTTTCTCCCAACCCGTTGGCACTGTTAAAATTTCTGCCTTTTGTTGTTAAGGTTGTGGAAAAATTGCCTGTTGCATATAAGAAGTGTTACCGATTATCTTAAATTCTTTCTGGAGACCACGTCCCCTCCCTTCCTTAGCCTGTGTTCTCCTTCATAAATTCTGAAGGAGCTCATTCTAATCCACCTGTAAAGAAATGGAGAAATGTCTCTTATATGCCACTTAGCCTTTTGCTAACTCAGTGTAAGTTAATGCTAGCCTTGGAGAAAAATAATTTTGTGATCTTTCTCTGGCAACTAAGGGAATGAATAGGCTGTTCTCGTTTTCAAATGCTAAAAGCCAGGTTAGTTGAAAGTAAGTCCGTTTCTAAAGGTTTAGGCCTTGCCTAAGATTGTAATCAACTGCTTGTCCCTGTACAACTGTTGGGAAGTCTCTTAGAGTCTTGTAATGTATGCTGAGTCCCTACTTTATATTGTAATGCTAAGTAACACTAAGGCTTGCGTTTTGGGTTATACTCATTTAATTGTCCATGTCTTACGACTAAGGCTGCTGTTTAGTAATTCATGAGGATTTTTGACAGTTTTGCCTGTTCATAATTAGGAATATGTAGGAACAGATCATTTTACATCTATGTGGTCTGTTCACTCTAAAAGGTTTTGAACCAGGCCATTTTTGTAGATATCACTGGAAAGTTGTGAAGCAAAAAAAAAAAAGATGGCTTCAAGAAAAGCTGAGAACACTCAGTCTGGGAGAAGCCATCAGGGTTTCAGGTATTCCTGGCATTGCTGTTTATGACTTTATTTAGTTATTTGTTTGTTTTTAAAATTCTCCTTTGAGAAATAAATTGCAAGTGTTCAGAGCAAATTCTGGGTTTTCAAGAAACGTGACCAAGAGAGTGTGTAGTGGTCTGTGTCCTCAGACACTCCGATAGGACAGATTTTGAATGATTGGAGCAAATTAAAATTACATGGTTTAATAATAATAATAATAAGTGCCTTATTAAAAGAAATCAAGGCTGGGCTCGGTGGCTCAGCCTGCAATCCCAGCACTTTGGGAGGCCGAGGTGAGTGGATTGCCTGAGCCCACGGGTTTGAGACCTGTCTGGGCAACTTGACGAGACCTCATCTCTACAACAAATCAAAAATTAGCCAGGCGTGGTAGTGCATGCCTGTAGTTCCAACTACTTGGAAGGCTGAGGCGGAAGGATCACCGGAGCCCAACAGGTCAAGGCTGCGGTGGCCGGGAGCAGCCATTGCACTCCAGTCTGGGTGACAGAGTGAGACTCCAACTCAAAAAAAAGAAATCAAATTTGAACTCACTACAAGTTAGCAGGTAATAAAATTTGGAAAAGAACAAAACTATCTGGCAATTAAATTCACTTTGTAGACCTAAGGAAAAATAAATGGTCAAAAGTTCTGTATGCAGAGGCATTTTAAAATTTTATTTCACTACTTTGCAAACAAGATTATATCCTATAGAATATGAAATGCCAAACTCCAGAGGCTTAACTCAGGACTAGGAATACCAAACTCCCAATTATAGAAAGTCTCTGAAGTTCTTAGAAACTGAAACATTAAGAAAAAAAAAAGAAGTCCAAAATGAGCACCAGCCAGAGGAAAGGTAAACAAATTGGCAGTTGCCACTAAAGGCAAAAGCTCCAGTCATGCAAAAGAGGCCTGATAAGGATAAACCTGCTAAGGAGATGGTATCAGCTTCTATGGTATCAGCTTCTATGAATGTGGTCAATCTGGGCACCTAAAGCACAATTGTTCTTAATAGCCTAAGCCCCCAGAACTTTGTCCAATATCTGGACTAAAAAGTCACTGAAAGAGATGGTGCAGCCTCTCCCAAAGTGGGGGGGAAACACCTAGCTCAGTGATGGTGGCTGTTGACTGAAGGGGGAGGGGCATGGCCCAGCACAGCACTCTGTATGCCATCCACCCAGAGAATCCTTGGGTCTATATACATGTGGCTGGGGTCCAAATTAATTTCTTAATTAATACTGAGACTAAGTTTTTAGCCCTTGTGCTCATACTGAACTTCTTCCTCCTACAACCTGCTCTCCAGTGTAATTAAAGCTGTTCCAAAAACTAAATGTTTCACCTAACAGTTACTAAAAGGTAAATTCAAATTATGACTCTAAAAGGTTATCTATAAATAAATAAAAAGGAAAGCAAAAAAGCAAAGGAAAAATGTAAAAAGGTTGTTGGTAAACAAATAAGGTTTTAGCAAGAAAACAAAAAAGAAAGGAATATAAAATATTTATATATTTATCTAAGAAGAAATCTTATATGGTACATTTCTGTCATATAATAAAGTAGATATGAAAATTTTTAAAAAGGGGATAGAGAACAAAAATAAAATGGTATACACATGCCAAAAATGGTATAAGGAAAGTTTATTAAAAAATATACATACAGCCAGGCTCGGTGACTCAGCCTGTAATCTCGTGCCTTTGGGAGGCTGAGGTGAGTGGATTGCCTGAGGCTGCGGGTTCAAGACATGCCTGGGTAACTTGGTGAGACCTCATCTCTACAGTAAATCAAAAAATTAGCGGGGCATGGTAGCGCGTGCCTGTAGTTCCAGCTACTTGGAAGGCTGAGGCAAAAGGATCGCCGGAGCCCAGCAGGTCGAGGCTGTGGTGGCCAGGAGCGGCCACTGCACTCCAGTCTGGGTGACA
>NW_007251165.1:1922-4825 GCF_000164805.1 Carlito syrichta | reverse complement strand
GATGCAAGTCTCCAAACATTTTCGGATTTCTCTTCAAATTTTATATAGAATTTACTTAAGTGCCTAGTTCAAATTATAGTCTAAAACAATCTGTCAGGCTACCATTATAGTCCAGAAACACAAAAGCTGGTACTTATAATAAAGCCACAGAAATTAAAGTTTATCATTTAAGTTATGCTAATAACTTCAGGCCTTGTAGCTTTTGTACAAAAGGTAATCAGCCACTGCCTACAATTGCCAAAATGTAGGCCTGACTTTATTTCTTCTATTGAGCTAAAGTTCAGTAATTTCATGCCCACATAATGGTCATGCAAAAATTCCAGCCAGTGCCTGCAAACAATGCCACTGCAGAAACAAATCTGGACACCTCAAGTCAGACAGGGAGAGATTTTCGATCTCTGGCTAGGCAGGACTGCGCCCATTATCAGCTCTGAAGAAATTACAGAAGACGGACCTTCACCCCTCAGCACCCCAAATAATTATGGGATCGAAAAATCTCTAAAGAATAAATAATTGAGACAGTGTAGCTAGCACAGGCTAGACATACATAAATTTCCTACAGGTAGGTTTTAAAAGGTGTTCAAATATTTCTACTGCAGGCCAAGTGTCAACCTATCCCACCCCTTGGCAAATCCAGGGAAAACTCCATCAGATGTAAAACTAGGGCAGTATAATCTTTCAATTTGTGGGTTAGCATAATAATCACTAGAAATCCTTTGGAGACATGAGTAAACTAAACATAGGTATTTGGTATTGCACCACTCAGGATCCAAGTCCCTGAAATGGAATTTGTTAAACCTTTGAAATTGTTTAATGGTAGGCCTCTGAAGGAAAGGGGGGCCACAAATGTAAATGCTCATAAGAAAATGTGTTGTCAGCCGGGCTCGGTGGCTCAGCCTGTAATCCCACGCCTTGGGAGGCTGAGGTGAGTGGATTGCCTGAGCCCGCAGGTTCAAGACCCGCCTGGGCAGCAAGACCTCATCTCTACAATAAATAAAAAAATCATCCGGGCATGGTAGTGCGTGCCTGTAATTCTGGCTACTCGGAAGGCTGAGGCAGAAGGATCGCCGGAGCCCAGCAGGTCGAGGCTGCGGTGGCCGGGAGTGGCCACTGCACTCCAGTCTGGGCAACAGAGTGAGACTCCAACTCAAAAAAAAAAAAAAAAGAAACAAAGAACAAAAAAAAGAAAATGTGTTGTCTATTTGGGATAAATTTTAATCACAGTTTATGAGCTTATTTCCCTAGATGCTTCTTGGACCAGAAGAAACTCAACCATCCCAGGGGAGTAAGTGCTGCTAAAAATTGAAGAAAGGAAGGACCAATCAACAACTGTAAGAAAAAAAAGAGGACACTAAGGGCGATCCTGTTCCTATATTAGTCTAGAGAATTTAAATGCCTAACTTCTCTATGAAGTCTCAAAGGGGGGTGAACAAAAGCCCCTGCTAGGGGAAAAGGCCTCAAAACAGGCCTTTAAATAAAGTAAACAGGCTTCTTGCCTTTTGAAATTCCTTATGAATGGCCACCCCCTCTCGTTAGGGGCATACAAGGAGACTTAAAGGAATTAGGAAGTCTTACCCTAAAAACAGCAAATGCAGCCTTAGGTTCAGTCCTAAATGCCATCTATTGTCAAGTCAGAGAACGATTGCCGATTAGTTTAACTACCGATGCTTATTCTTTTAAGCCAGATGATACGGTATGGGTGAAAGAGTGGAATGTACAACCCCTAAAGCCCCTCTGGAGGGGGCCATTCACTGTTCTTTTATCTACCCCAACCGCAGTCAAAGTAGCTGAAGTAGTTCCTTGGATCCATTATAGCAGAATTAAACCGGCTTCCCAGGACTGGGAGTGCACCGCAGATCCAGCAGCGCCCCTTAAGCTGACCATTCAGAAAGTCGTGGAGCCCAATGAAAGACATGGAACTAATTTATCCAGCCCTACTCCGGAAGTGTGAGGATACTTTGGGCCCTGCTTCATATACTGGAAGCTAATTGATTGACGCACGGCAGAAGATTGGGAATTCGGCTTAAGGACCCTGTGGACATTACTGATAAGCCTTTATTTTGCTTTGTCAACCTTTGTACTTTCTAAACCGTTGTAACTTTATTTGTTGTGGAATTAACAGTTGTCCCCGTTGATCATGTTAGAAAAGGGCTTCACTAGCATTTCTGTCCTTTCTTACGATAGGAAGTTTACTTGTGCTTTTATGTATTTCTGCCTAATCTGGGTATCTACTGCTTCCCCCCTATACCCAGCATGTAGATGTATAGAAACTATCTGGCCAGACTTGAAGGTTTTCCATCGTTATTCATCCCAGCCAGAAGTTTGTTATACTGATAAACATATCTGTACTCATAATGGCTAGCTATACTTTGCTGGCTTATCAAAACAAAGCTACCAGTACACTAAAGCTGGTGTCATAGCCTGTAGCACCCCCGGAAGCACAAATTGGGTTTGTTGGGATTTTGCTCCTGCACCCAAAGTTGAAAAGCTGATTAAAGAAACTGTGCAATTAGTAGCTCCTCCGACTGCCCAACAGTCAAAACTAGCCCCCTTCCCTCAATCGTGGGAAGTAGGGCAGAATCTGTTTATAAATTTGACTGAAAATATAACTCAGACACTTGGTATTGAGAGGACAACAATAGATTTAGGTTAAGAGCATGCTATTGAGAGACCCAAGAAACCAAGAAACTTATTTGCTGTAAAAGTAGCATTTAGTTCACTATATTTCATATATCCCCACCTCATGTTTACTATATATTTTGTGTATTCCTACCTCATGTATTTTATGAAATCTTAGTACTTTAAATCCTACCTCAGACCCCGTAGAATTAGGCATATGTCGGGTTTTAAGCAGTGTTTGTATATAGAATCCTTGGGTTAAGCATTGTCAACCCCAAACCAGC
>NW_007251165.1:1054-1284 GCF_000164805.1 Carlito syrichta | reverse complement strand
GAGCCCAGACTCGAGCCTGAATAAAGACCCTCGTGTGTTTGCATTGGAGCTGGCTCTTTGTGGTCTCTATTTCTCATTAGAGTCCCGGGTTCAACAGTATCACCAATTGTTGGGTATGTGGAGGGGTCCTAATGACTGAAGAGTGGCCTTGGAAGGGAACTAGTCTGAATGCTTACCAGCTCCTCCAATGGAACCATTCTTTGACTGTTAGGACAGATAATGTACCCCAG
>NW_007251165.1:0-1025 GCF_000164805.1 Carlito syrichta | reverse complement strand
GTTCTGCTTATACTCAATGGGTAGGAGAGACTCCTTGCAAAAGAATATTATACTGGAATTGAACCCACCAGACCTGGTGGCCAACAAGGCCTGTTTGGTATTGGGCACCTGCTTATGCAACTAAAACTTCTCAATGTACTATCATCACCCAAACTATAAGTAACTGTACAGTACTATCCTCTGAACAGGCTAACCCATTTCAAGGTATCCCCATTATAAATCAGAGCTGGACAAATCTGTCCTCTGTAAATCCAGACCTCTGGAAAGCCCCTAAAGGGTTATTTTGGATATGTGGAAAGGTTGCATATACCCAGCTCCCAGCGTTATGGAAAGGCACCTGTACCATAGAGATAATTCAGCCTGAATTTTTCCTTCTGCCTAACCCAAGGGCGGACAAACTAGGCATCCCCCTTTATGAAAGCGTCAAAACGCGAGGTGCTCGATCCCTCGATCAAGTTCCTAATATAGGAGGGACCCAGGTTTGGAAAGATGACGAATGGCCACCCCAGAGAATTATAAATACCTATGGCCCAGCCACATGGGCACAAGATGGAAGTTGGGGATAAAACACGCCTATATGAAGGACGATGGCACCAGTGAGACTCGGTACCCTTTGAGGCCAAGAGATTTATTAGAGCAGCGGCTACAGAGAGAGGGAAGGAGGTCTGTAACCGCCTGGTGGGAAAAGGGAATGAGAGAGGGAGGGCGAGAGAGAGGTCTGTATTTACCAGTTTTGGGAGGGGGCGGCCTGTGCTCTCTGAGCCTGGCTGTGCCAGCCAGAGCCATCTTAGGGTCTTTATTGGAGGGAGCTATGAGGTAGTATTCCTATAGGGAGATAATGTTTGTACATGAGTTTAAGTTTCGTGCACGCGGGAGAGGCAGGAATTTACGGCCTTTGTTGTCTTTGTTAGGTTCCCTAGTGTTGGCGCCATCTTGGGAGACATCCTTCTGGCTGTTCCCCATGCCTTTCATTCCCACCTTTTCTGTTTATTTGGGAGAGGGGCGTCGTTATTCTTTCTGGCTGG
>NW_007251164.1:9123-12683 GCF_000164805.1 Carlito syrichta | reverse complement strand
CTCCCTCCCTCCTCCCTCCGACCTCCTCCCTCCTCCGGGCCGCTGGGGAGATGAACGCCCCCGGGCTTCAGTGTGACGACCTTTGAAACCTTTTGAGCGAGGAGCGGAGAGCGGCTCTTCCGTTTATTTAAAAAGGCAAAGAAAAGATTTCATTCTGAATCCCTGGCTCAACGGAGTCCGATAGCCCCCGCCCGGGGGATCCGGGTCCTCCCCCCACCTTTTCCTCTCTCTCTGCGTTTTTTGAAGGACCCTGCCTATCTGTGAGCCGCTCCGAAACGTCACACCGTTGTGTGCAGTTGGATGCGTGGAATTAAGCGAATCTGAATTCTGATCGGGCGGCGGGGCCAGTTCCCTTTTGAGGCTTAATGGGGGTGGGGGAGGCAGGGGGCAGCTGTTCGCGAGAGGCGACCTGGTGACGGCCTCGCGGCCATCTGGGTGGTGCCCGAGGCGGCCTGGGCGGTTCTGGGAAAGGAACTTGCCTGCCCTGGAAAGAGACGGACTTGGAAGGGCCGAGAAGGCCACTTACCGGGATCTAGGGAGGATCTGGCCTCGAGGCCAACGGGGAACAATTGTCCTCGCCTAAACACTGTCTCCCTAGGAGTGATATCTTGGGTCCTGTTTAAACTAGAACGGGCAACGACAACCTGATGACTCTCGAAAACGTGCTGGGAGAAAGAAGCCAAACACAAAAGAGTTCATATTGTGGGATTCCATTCACAGGAAATTCTAGCACAGACAAACCTAGTAAGCCATGGGGTTAGGAAAAGTACCCTTGGAAACGCGGAGGTATTGACTTCTGGGAACCTTCTGGGGTAAATTAAATAAAAACATGTTGGTGTGTCCACCCATTTCTTAAAATGAATAAATGCCGTTTGAGAGCTGTGTAAAATGTGTCACTGTGTTTAAGTTATACTTCGGTAAGAATTTTTTTTTTAAACCCGGTGTCCAACCTGCCTAACCATGCCTGGCTCATAAAGACGGAAAAAGCTTAAAATACGCTTCAGCTCCATAGACACCCGCAGCGCCTCTGGGTTTGCTCATTGGAAGCCTTGAGATCAAACCGAAAAGAGCCCTTAAGTCAGGCCAGCTGGACAAATGTGCTGAAGGCCCTAGGAGGCTACAGGAACACCTCCCTAAAAGGATAAAGGCACCTTGGGGACCCAGGTGCTGTCCCGAGTTGGGAAGAACTTCCCAGACATGGGAAGAGCCAGGCGTGCCACCAGGAAAGCCCAGGTCCTCTGCTGCCCTCCCAGCTCCGGCGTCCGGAGCAAGCAGCAGCTCTGTGCTCTGTGGACACTTGCTGAAACGTGTGAGGAGTGGAAGAGGAGTGGAAAAGCAAGTGAGCAAATCAGACCAAAACAGAGCTCCTCCTTTGCCAGATGAGGAAGTAAAATAAACTTTTTACAATTTTAGAGTGAAAGAGGCATTTCTCGTGCTGCCGCCTACTGCTGCACAATGTGTTCCTTCCATAAGTCGAGCCCCGCACGTAAAAACACACATGCTTGCACAAATCAACACACCCCTACGTTCCTGCAGTGGCTTTCCACACGCGGGCCTTACTGCAGAGGTGTGTGATGTAGCTGTTTTGTTTCTTTTCCTTTCTTTGATTGTCTTACATTCTCTTTTAAAAAACAGAAACAAGAGGCCAACAGATGGGGAAAGAGAATTGCCAGAAGGAAGATGGCCCCAGAAGGTCAGAACATGGATGGCTCAGACCTGCTGTCTCCCTCTTTGGTTTGGCCCCACCCACCACCAAAAAAAAAAAAAAAAAGATAGAAGATGACAAGGGCAAAAAACCTCAAAAGTCCTCCTGGTCCCATGACTCAAAATATTTTGAAAACGGAAAGCAGGGCCATCACGGAGGAGCAGGAAGGGCTTCACTCCAGAAAGAGGAATCAACCTCGACAGCGTCGGAGGGTTTGTTTCCTGGGAACAATTGCTCAGAATAAACCAAAAAGAAAAAGAGAGGAGCAGGGCGGTGTTTGGTTTTTCTTCGTGAAGTAGCTTCCCTTGTTTCTTCCCTTGAATCCACAGCATATTGCCCGGAAGCTGGCTTGACATTGTAAATTGTTAAATTAGCACATTCTTAATTTCTGTGAAGACTGAGGACTTCATTTAGCACAGGTAGGAAAGAAGGAAATCTTTAAAGCAACCAATTTAATCCCAGTTTTAGAGAAATAGAGCCATGTGTTTTTTTAAGATGTCACAGTGGTAGAGAAATAATAAACGAGTATTCGAATCTAATAAGGCTTTATTTCATGTATTCATGAGGAGACAGAGCTGTGTATGCAGAGAAAGCGCCCAAGACACAGCCTCCTGCTATAAACTACCTTGTATTAAATTTTTCATTGCCATCCTACCTAATAAACACCCTTTCTTAGCAAAGGAGCACGCAGCCTCCCAGTTTTTCCTCTGCTGGTTTACCTTAGAAAGGGAGTCTATGTGCCTTGGAGAGTCCTGAAAATAAACCATCTTATGTTTTAATAATTAACCACTTTTTTAAAGAAGCCACCCCTGAAGTTATGTGGGCAACAAATGTCCACTCTCTTGAATTCCTCTGTAACCATATTTTGTTTTCAGAGATGACGCTGGCCTCTGCCACTCTCTCAGGCCGGGAGTTGGGGGTTAGGCCACATTTCCATCAGAGCGACTTTGCATCTGCGGTTTTTATCTGATCCTTTAATTAAATATTCGATGCACCCGCTTGTTTTGATGTCAAAATTGCACCTTTCACCATCATCCTCAGGGTGTATTCACATAATTTTTAAGTCCATAAATCACCGGAGTATTTTTTTTTTTAAGCATTAAACAAACATTACATCATAATTGCTATTTTGACCCATGGGGGAGGGAGGACCCGCCTAATGATTGTCTGCATCCTGCCAGCGAGCAGAGATGGAGGGTCTACACGTGGGCCAGCAGCTCTTTTCTACTCTGACTTTGGCCTTGGAATCATTCACAGAAGCCTGTCAGTCGCTTTCAACAACCCTGAGTTCAGAATAGCAACATGTCAGACGATATCATGGAAGTGCTAGTCGCCTAGAACTTTATAAACTAGAGTAGAGAAATTCGAATTGCCCGGGTAAAAGTTAATTGTAGAGAAATATCCAGCTTTGACAGTGAAAAGTAGTTTAGAACTCGACTAGGCTAACATCTTAGCTCTACCACTCTTAACTGTGTAGCTTTGAGCAAGTCACTTAACCTCTCTGTGCCGCAGATGTTTTTCATATGACAGAAATGGTACAAGCATCTAGTCTATTGGGAATAAATGAGTTACTAAACGGTCCAGTGCTTAGCATAGTACCAAGCACATAGAAGTACTCAATAAATTTTCGTTGCTTTTTGTAGGCCGGGCATGGTGGCTCAAGCCTGTAATCCCAGCACTTTGGGAGGCCGAGGCGAAAGGACCGCCTAAGCCCAGGGGTCCATGACCAGCCTGGGCAATTTGGCGAGACCTCGTCTCTTCAATAAATCAAAAAATAGCCGGACTCGGTGGCTCAGCCCGTAATCCCGCGCCTTTGGGAAGCTGAGGTGAGTGGATTGCCTGAGCCCACGGGTTC
>NW_007251164.1:6721-8989 GCF_000164805.1 Carlito syrichta | reverse complement strand
GAGTGGCCACTGCACTCCAGTCTGGGCAACAGAGTGAGACTCCGACTCAAAAATAAATAAATAAATAAATAAATAAATTGGCCGGGCATGGTGGCATGCGCCTGCAGTTCCAACTACTTGGAAGGCTGAGGTGGAAGGATCCATCAGCTCAGCACGCCTGACACTCCCAGCTCAAGACCTCGCAATGCTGCCTCCTGTTTCCCAGCAGGTTGAGAGCTAAACTGTCATTCTGGACTTCTGAAAATGAAAGCTGTGTCTTTCATCCTGAGGGGGAAGAACGATAAAGGTTGTTTTTAGATAAAAACAGCAGAAAAATCAGAAGCTATATAAATTAACACGTGCTGTTAAGTAAGCCTGACCAGCTTCTTACTGCAAATGCTCTCTGATTTAGTCACTGAAAAACTCTGCTACTAAATTTAGTTTCAACTCAGCTTAGCCCTAGCCTTTCCTCATCCCACCTGCTGTGGAGTTCAGGGCTCCCTCTTACCTGGAAGAATGAACTCAAACTGCTTCACCTGAAGACCAAGATCCTTTCAAGCATCCGCTTTCCAGCGGTGTTTTCCAGCTCTTCCACACAGGCCCCGCCCACCAGCAACATACCACCCCCCCCCCACTCGCTGCTCAGGACACATCATGGCTTCTTTGTTTATTTCTTACTTTATTTCATTTCTTCTATGGAGGAGGGTCACCCGCCTTCACCCGGGCTGGAATGCGTGGTGCAAGCGTAGCACCCATTATGGCTTCTGCCTGGCAGTTCCAACTCAGACTTCCCCTCCTCCCAGGACACTCTTTGAGAGGTGGGATCTCTTACCCCCTCGCTGGGCTCCCAGCTGGCCCCTGGTTACTTTGACCAGTGAAGCATGGCCCAGGCAATACAATGCCAGTTCCAGGCCTTTAGGAGAACGGACAGCTTCCACCTTGGTCACCAATAGCTTGAGCCACACCATGGAAAGTCCGACTTCTCTAGTGAGATCACGTGGGCCAGGCTCAGTGGCTCAGCCTGTCATCCCAGCACTTTGGGAGGCCAAGGTGAGTGGATTGCCTGAGCCCGCAGGTCTGAGACCCACCTGGGCAACTTGGCCTCATCTCTTCAATAAATCAAAAATTAGTCAGGCGTGGTAGCACGCGCCTGGAGTTCCGGCTACTTGGAAGGAGCTGAGGCCGAAGGATCGCCGGAGCCCAGCAGGTAGACCCTGGGGTGGCAGTGAGCATGCCACTGCACTCCAGCCTGGGCAACAGAGTGAGACTCCGACTCAAAAAAGAAAACAGAGACAGCCGGGCTCGGTGGCTCAGCCTGTAATCCCTCACCCTTTGGGAGGCTGAGGTGAGTGGATTACCTGAGGCCGCGGGTTCGAGACCCGCCTGGGCAGCGAGACCTCATCTCTACAATAAATCAAAAAATCAGCCGGGTGTGGTAGCGCATGCCTGTAGTTCCGGCTACTCGGAAGGCTGAGGTGGAAGGATCGCTGGAGCCCAGCAGGTTGAGGCTGCGGTGGCAGGGAGCGGCCACTGCACTCCAGTCTGGGCTACCGAGTGAGACTTCAATTAAAAAAAAAGAAAAAAAGAAAAGAAAAGAAAACAGACAACATGAAGAGGCTCAGAGTCAGGAAGAGGGGGAGAGGGTCCACTGGAGCCCAGTTTCTTGCCTTTCCTGCGGGGTGGCAGGTATATGGGTGAAGCCATCTGGGATCCTCCATCTGGGAATTCCCAGCCTGAATACTGCCCAGCCCAGCCCACTGAATTTCTGATCCACAAAATTGTGAAACACAGTAGAATGATAGCTGGCCATGGTGGCTCGCGCCTCTAATCCCAGCACTTTGGGAGGCAGAGGCAAGAGGATTGCCTGAGCCCAGGTTTTGAGATCAGCCTGGACAACTTGGTGAGACCTCTTCTCTACAATCAGTCAAAAAATTAGCCAAGTGTGGTGGTGTACAGGTGTAGTTCCAGCTACTTGAAAGGCTGAGGTGAAAGGATCGCCTGAGCCAGCAGGTCGAGCTGCGGTGGCAGTGCGTGAGTGTGCACTGCACTACAGCCTGGGCGACAGACTCTGACTCAAAAAATATATATATGGAAGCCGGGCTCGGTGGCTCAGCTGTAATCCTGCGCCTTTGGGAGGCTGAGGTGAATAGATTGCCTGAGCCTGCGTGTTCGAGACCTGCCTGGGCAGCGAGACCTCATCTCTACAATAAATCAAAAAATCAGCCGGGCATGGTAGCGCGCGCCTGTAGTTCCAGCTACTTGGAAGGCTGAGGCGGAAGGATCGCCGGA
>NW_007251164.1:3727-6157 GCF_000164805.1 Carlito syrichta | reverse complement strand
TGTGCAGTGGCCGCTCCCGGCCACCGCAGCCTCGACCTGCTGGGCTCCGGCGATCTTTCCACCTCAGCCTTCCAAGTAGTTGGAACTACAGGCGCGTGCTACCATGCCCGGCTAATTTTTGATTTGTTGTTGAGATGAGGTCTTGTCAAGTTGCCTAGGCGGGTCTCGAACCTGCGGACTCAGGCAATCCACTCACCTCAGTTTCCCAAGGCACGGGATTACAGACTGAGCCACTGAGCCCGGCTAATTGTTTTATTTTTTTGTAGCGACAAGGTCTGGCTATGTTGCCCAAGCTGTTCTCCACCTCCTGGCTCAAGCAGTCCTCCTGCCTCAGCCTCCCAAATTGCTGGGATAATAGGCGTGAGCTACCGTGCCCAAACCCTCTTTTTTTAAAAAAACAGCTTCATTGAGGAATAACTGACATCCAATAAATACACTACGTACATTTAAGGTATATAATTTGATGTTCTGATATACGGATACCCCTATAAAGCCGTTGCTACATACAAAAGAATGGATATATTCATCACCCCTAAAAGTCTGGGCCCTCCATACCCCAACTCCCCAGGGGGCCACTGGTCTGCGTTCTGTCACTAGAGATTAGTTTGCATTTTCTAAAGTTTTATATAAGCTGGGCTCGGTGGCTCAGCCTGTAATCCCGCACCTTTGGGAGGCTGAGGCGAGTGGATTGCCCGAACCTGCGGGTTCGAGACCCGCCTGGGCAACTTGGCGAGACCTCATCTCTACAATAAATCAAAAAATCAGCCGGGCATGGTAGCGCGCGCCTGTAGTTCCAGCTACTTGGAAGGCTGAGGCGGAAGGATCGCCGGAGCCCAGCAGGTCGAGGCTGCGGTGGCTGGGAGCGGCCACTGCACTCCTGTCTGGGCGACGGAGCAAGACTCCAACTCAAAAAAAAAAAAAAAAAAAAGATGCACTGTGGCAGTTGTAGACAAAGCCCGAATTCCTTGGCATTCCTCTTATGTCCGGGGGTCTCCATGCCTCTTCCACAGCCTGGCAGGCATGTGACTGCTTCAGGCAATAGAGTACAGCAGGAAGAAGTTCTCAGGCCTCCTAGACAAGCTTCTGCCAGGCTCCCTGGTTGCTATGGTCTGATGTTTGTCCTCCCCCACCCAGAATTTATATGTTGAACGCCTAACCCCCAAGGGGATGGCATTAAGAGGCGGGGCCTTTGGGAGGTGATTAGGCCGTGGAGGAGGGGCACTTATGAATGGGATTAGTCCTTATAAGAGACCCCGGAGAGACCCTCCATCCCCTCTGCCATGTGAGGTTACAGGGAGAAGATGCCTTGCACGAAGAAGCAGATTCTCACTAGATGCCAAACCTGCTGGTGCTTTGACCTTGAACTTTCCAGTCCCCAGGACTGTGGGCGATACATTTCTGTTGTCTGCAAGCCATCTAGTCTACGGTATTTTGTGATAGCAGCCCAATCAGACTAAGAAACTGGGACACTGGCACTTGGAACCATGAGCTGTCATAATAGGCCATGTAGAGGGTCACACATGGAGAAGTCCCCCGAATATATAATGATGGTGACAGATCAGTTGATTGATCGATCAGTAGATAGATGACAGATAGATGGATAGACAGATGATAGATGGATGGATGATAGATGATGGTGGTAGATGGATACAGATAGTTAGATGGATAGATGATAGAAAGAGAGAAAGTGAGAGAAAGATGATGGATAGATGGATAGATGGATGGATAATAGTTATTTGTGTCATCCCAACAAGCAGCCACACATGTGAGTGACTCCCCTCCTGATGACTCTAGCCTCCCAGCGTTAGAGTCACCCCAGCCACTCAAGTCTTCCCAGCTGAGATCCCAGGCTTTGTGAAGCTGAGACAAGCCATTCCTGTGGTATCTTTTCTGAACTCTAGACCCACAAAAATCTGTGGGTATAGTAGAATGTTTTTTGTTATTTTTGTTTTTGTTTTGTTTTGAGTCTCACTCTGTCACCCAGGCTGGGGGGTGCAGTGGCACGCTCACAGCCACCGCAGCCTCGACCTGCTGGACTCAGGCGATCCTTCTGCCTCAGCCTTCCAAGTAGCTGGAATTATAGCTGTGTGCCACTCATCCAGAAATTTTTTTTTTTTTTTTTTGAGTTGGAGTCTCACTCTGCCGCCCAGACTGGAGTGAAGTGGCTGCTCCCGGCCACCGCAACCTCAACCTGCTGGGCTCCAGTGATCCTTCCACCTCAGCCTTCCAAGTAGCTGGAACTACAGGCGCGTGCTATCACGCCCGGCTAATTTTTTTTTTTGTATAGATGAGGTCTTGTCAAGTTGCCCAGGTGGGTCTTGAACCCGTGGGCTCAGGCAATCCACTCACCTCAGCCTCCCAAAGTGCGGAATTACAGGCTGAGCCACAGAGCTCAGCTAGAGTTTCTTAACAGGACGAAAGGGGCAGGCT
>NW_007251164.1:0-2971 GCF_000164805.1 Carlito syrichta | reverse complement strand
AAAAAAAAAAAAAAGAAAGTGGAGCCTGGTGCCGTGGCTCACGCCTATAATCCCAGCACTTTGGGAGGCCAAGGTGAGAGGACTGCCTGAGTCCCCTGCTTCAAGACCAGCCCGGCAACTTGGCGAGACCTCATCTCTACAATAAATCAAAAAATTAGCCGGATGTGGTGGCGCGTACCTGTAGTTCCAGCTACTTGGAAGGCTGAGGCGGAAGGATCACCTAAGCCCAGCAGTTCGAGGCTTCTGTGGCCGTGAGTGTGCCACTACACTCCAGGCTGGGCGACAGAGTGAGACTCTGAGTCTAAAAGAAAAGTGAAAACAAAGTAGAGCCAGCAGGATTTGCTGATAGATTGGATGACAGAAAGACAGAAGTCAAGAGGGAGGAGTGGGGGTGACTCCATGGTCTTTGCCTGAGCGGTTGGGTAAGTGGTGGGACTGGTTCCTGAACTGCAAAACCCCAGAGCTTGAAATAGTCATCCTGATCCTGGGACAGAAAGGGTCCTTTGACGTGTAGGACGGCTGAGCTTGGTGGCTCATGCCTGTAATCCCAGCACTTTGGGAGGCCGAGGCAAGAGGACCGCCTGAGCTCAGGGGTTCAAGACGAGCCAGGGCGAGACCTCGTCTCTACAATAAATCAAAAAATTAGCCGGGCATGGTGGTGCACACCCGTAGTTCCAGCTATTTGGAAGGCTAAGGCGGAAGGATCGCCGGAGCCCAGCAGGTCGATACTGCAGTGGCGGGGAGCGGCCACTGCACTTCAGTCTGGGTGACAGAGTGAGACTCCAACTCAAAAAAAAAGGATAGAACAGAAAACAAATCACCAGGCCAAGTCTGGACCCCTGTGCTGTCAGATCTTTTCCTGCCCTTGCCCTGCTGTGTCCTGGATTCGGAAGAGCCGACCCTCATCTGCATTCCCTGAGTTCCTAAGGCAGTTGGCTCTGCCTGGGTTTAGCCTCCCGGAGGCTGCCAGTTGATGGGAGGCTGAGGAGGAGGGACAAACTCCCCTTTTCCTGTGGTTCTCCCAGGCCCCAGTGCCAGATGGGTGACGTCACCTCCTCCCTGGACCCTTCAGCCTAGGCATGGCCGTGGCACCTGTTCCGGCTGCCCTCTGGCTCCTGTCCCTTGTCCAGCCAAATCTCCCCATTCCTTCTCCTCCGGTATGCCTAGGAAAGTCATTTCTATTTTCTTGTGTTGACCCTGACCGAGACTATCGCCTGAGGGCTCACGTGAAAGCCTGCAGGCTCAGGTGAGAGGCAAACACCTTGCACAACTCCACCTTGTGCAGACTCCCAGGCTCCAGGGTGTTTACCAGCTGCTCAGCCTGGGGATGACTCTTTCCTGACCTCTGCGTTCCCTCCCTCTGTCTATGTGTCATCATGAATCCGGGCAATCTCCTTCCCAGGCAGCAGTGACTCGCCTGGCCAGCCTCCTGCCTGGCCCATTCAGTCCCCACCTCTGTTCAACACGTGCCTGGTGTTGCACTCTGCCTCCCACCTCTGTGTCTAGGGCCACTGTCCCTCTACCATGGCTGACAACCCCTTCTCTGACTTCTACTCAACCTTCAAAACCCACATCAAGTAGGCGGGGTGGCTCACGCCTGTAATTCCAGCCCTTGGGGAGGCAGAGGTGAGAGGACTGCCTGAGCCTATGGGTTCGAGACCAACTTCGGCAACATGGCCAGACCTGGTCTCTACAATAAATCAAGAAATTAGAGCCAGGTGCGGTGGATCAAGCCTGTAATCCTAATACTTTGGGAAGCTGTGGCAGGAGGATTTCTTGAGCCCAGGAGTTCAAGACCAGCCTGGGCAACATAGAGAGACCTCATCTCTATAAAAATAAAAATAGGGCTCGGGTGGCTCAGCCTGGAATCCCAGCGTTTTGGGAGGCCGAGGTGAGTGGACTGCCTGAGCCTGCAGGTTCGAGACTTGCCTGGGCAACTTGGTGAGACCTCATCTCTACAATAAATTAAAAAATTAAGCCGGACTCAGTGGCTCAGGCTGTAATCCCGCGCCTTTGGGAGGCTGAGGTGAGTGGATTGCCTGAGTCTGCGGGTTTGAGACCTGCCTGGGCAGGCGAGACCTCATCGCTACAATAAATCAAAAAAAAAAAAAAAAAATTAGCCAAGCGTGGTAGCACACACCTGTAGTTCCAGCTACTTGGAAGGCTGAGGCGGAAGGATCGCCGGAGCTCAGTAGGTCGAGGCTGCAGTGGCCGGGAGCGGTCACTGCATTCCAGTTTGGGTGACAGAGTGAGACTCCAACTCAAAAAATAAAAATAAAAAAATAAAAAAGAGACCCGGAGCAATGGCTCACACCTATAATCCCAGCACTTTGGGAGGCCAAGGTGAGAGGATTGCCTGAACCCAAGGGTTCGAGACCAGCCAGGGCAACTTGGCAAGACCTCATCTCTACAATAAACAAAAAAATTAGCCGGGCATGGTGGCGCAAGCCTGTGGTTCCAGGTACTTGGAAGGCTGAGGAGGAAGGATGGCCTGAGCCCAGCAGGTTGAGGCTGCGGTGACTGTGTGTGCCACTGCACTCCAGCCTGTGCGACAGAGTTTGACTCCAACTCAAAAAATAAAAAATGACTGGGGTCGGTGGCTCAGCCTGTCATCCCTGCACTTTGGGAGGCCGAGGCAAGTGGATTGCCTGAACCCGCGGGTTCGAGACCAGCCCAAGAAACTTGGCAAGACCTCGTCTCTACAATAAATAAAAAACTAGCCAGGCGTGGTAGCGCACACCTGTAGTTCCAGCTACGTGGAAGGCTGAGGCGGAAGGATCGCCGGAGCCCAGCTGGTTGAGGCTATGGTGGCCGGGAGTGTGCCACTGCACTCCAGTGTGGGCGACAGAGTGAGACTCCGACTCAAAAAAAATAAATAAATAAAAACAAAAATTAGCCGGGCTCAGTGGCTCAGCCTGTAATCCCGCACTTTGGGAGGCTGAGGTGAGTGGATTGCCTGACCCCGCAGGTT
>NW_007251163.1:275794-277083 GCF_000164805.1 Carlito syrichta | reverse complement strand
GACATAGAATGACGAAATGGATAAAATATCACCAGGCAACAATATACTGCCTTCAAGAGACCCATCTCACTAGAAAGGACATACACAGACTCAAAGTAAGAGGATGGGAAACAAATTTTCAGGTGAATGGAAGACAAAAGAAAGGAGGAATCGCGATCCTAATTTCAGACAAAATACCATTTAAGCTATCAAAAGTTAAAAAAGATACAGAGGGCCACTACATAATGATAAAAGGTTCACTCCATCAACAAGAAATATCTATCCTAAACATATATGCACCCAACATAGGTGCGCCAACATTCATAAAGCAACTTCTAGGAAAACTAAAGAAAGACATTGACTCTAACACCATAATAACTGGGGACTTTAATACAAAACTCACAACTCTAGATAGATCATCAGGACAAAAAATCAGCAAGGAGATCTGGAACCTCAATGAGACTATGGACCAAATGGACTTAATTGATACCTACAGAGCACTCCATCCAAAGACCACAGAATACACATTCTACTCATCACTGCATGAAACATATTCTAAGATTGACCACATAATTGGACACAAATCAAGCATAAGCAAATTTAAAAGGACTGAAATTCTACCATGCACCTTCTAGGGCCACAGTGGAATAAAAATAAACATTGACACCAACAAAGTCCCCCCAAAACCCACAAAGACATCGACACTAAACAGCATGATGCTAAACAACTCTTGGGTCAATGATGAAATCAAAACAGAGATCAAAAGATAACTGGAAACAAATGAAAATGAAGAAACATCTTACCAAAATCTCTGGGATACCTTAAAAGCTGTAATAAGAGGGGAATTTATATTCCTACAAACACACATGAGGAAAACGGAAGGAACAGAAATTAACAACCTAACAAGTCACCTAAAGAAGCTGGAAAAGCAAGACCACAAAAACCCTAATTTCAGCAGAAGAATCCAGATCACCAAAATAAAAGCCCAAATCCAGGACATAGAAGACAAAAAGATAATACAAAAAAATCAATGAAACAAAAAGCTGGTTCTTCGAAAGAATAAACAAGGTCGATGGTCCCCTAGCTAGACTGACCAAGAAAAAAACCAAATAAGCACAATCAGAAACACAAAAGATGAGGTCACATCTGACCCTGAAGAAATACAAAAGATCATTAGAGACTACTACGTACACTTGTATGGAAACAACTTGAAAACCTTAAGGAAATGGAGGACTTTCTGACATCACACAACCTACCTAAGTTGGAACAAGAAGAAATTGAGACCCTAAATAAACCAATAACAATCAGGA
>NW_007251163.1:238159-275132 GCF_000164805.1 Carlito syrichta | reverse complement strand
TTATCTCTCTTTGCAGATGATATGATTGTGTACCTTGAAAACCCAAGAGAATCTGTCAAAATCCTCCTTACACTGATAAAGGCCTTTGGCAAAGTCTCAGGTTACAAAATAAATGTGCAAAAGACCATCGTATTTTTACACCAATAATAAACAAACAGAAACCCAAATAAAAGGCACAATTCCATTCACAATAGCCACGAAAAAATGAAATACCTTGGCATCTTCCTAACCAGAGATGAGCGAGACCTTTACAATGAAGACTACAAAACACTGCTCAAAAAATCAAAGATGACACAAACAAGTGGAAAAATATCCCATGCTCATGGATCAGAAGAATCAACATTGTGAAGATGTCCATCTTACCTAAGGCAATCTACAAATTCAATGCAATACCCATCAAATTACCAGCAACATTCTTCTCAGACCTAGAAAAAACAATGCAGGAATTCATATGGAAACACAAGCGTCCAAGAATAGCCATAACAATCCTCAGCAAAAAAACCAAAGCAGGTGGTATCACATTAACAGACTTCAAACTTTACTATAAAGCTACAATCATCAAAACAGCTTGGTATTGGTATAGGAACAGGCATATAGATCAATGGAATAGAATTGAGATTCCAGAAGCAAAACCTCAATTTCTCAACCAACTCATCTTTGACAAAGCCCCCACCACCTACCACTGGGGAGAGGAGAACCTATTCAGTAAATGGTGCTGGGAAAACTGTCTGACCACATGCAGAAGATTGAAACAGGACCCCTATCTATCTCCATGCACAAAGGTTAATTCCAAATGGATCAGAGACCTAAATGTGAAACCTCAAACCATAAGAATCTTAGAAAATGAAGGAAATACCCTCATGGAAATCGGAACTGGCATCCAATTCCTGAACAAAACCCAAAACCCACAGCTCATAAGAGAGAAAATAGACAAGTGGGACCTTATTAAACTGACAAGCTTCTGCAAAGTCAAAGAAACCATCAAGAGAGCAGGGAGACAGCCTACAGATTGGGAAAAAGTATTTGCCAACTCCAGGTCTGACAAAGGCTTAACATCCTGGATCTACAGGGAACTCAAATGTGCTGAAAAGAAAAAAACAAAAACCCCATTATAAAATGGGCAAAAGATATGAACAGACACTTCACAAAGGAAGACATCTGAGCAGCCAACAAACACATGAAGAAATGTTCAACCTCACTAATCATCAGGGAGATGCAAATCAAAACCACACTGAGATACCACCTAACTCCAGTCAGAATGGCAATTATCAACAACTCAAAAAATAACAGCTGCTGGAGAGGGTGTGGTGAAAAGGGAGCACTTCTACACTGTTGGTGGGAGTGTAAACTAGTGCAACCTCTGTGGAAAGCAGTGTGGCGATTCCTAAAAGCTCTAAATACCAACCTCCCATATGACCCTGCAGTCCCCCTACTGGGAATATATCCTGAAGAACACAAATCACTCTATAAAAAAGATACCTGCACACGCATGTTTATCGCAGTGTTGTTCATAATAGCAAGAACCTGGAAACAGCCATGCTGTCCGTCAAAAGAGGACTGGATTAAAAAAATGTGGTACATATACACGATGGAATACTACGCAGCCTTAAAAAAGAACAAAATCATGAATTTCACAGCAACCTGAATGGAACCAGAGTCTATAATACTGAGTGACCTCTCACAGAAACAAAGATCTGAATATCACATGTTCTCACTCATATAATGGACCTTAAACATCCAGTGCAATAGTACACGAAAATGACTGACCTTACTGGGAAACTATGGTGGGGGGAGGGAGATAGGATTAAACAGTAGCAAATATCTGTCTGGGAACGGGGAAACACCCCATATCAACAGGGTGCCTGAATGAAACGCAATTGTATACCTAACCCTTAACTGTACCCCACAATTTCATAAAAAAAAAAAGAAATACTTACCAAATGTTGGCCGTAATTGAAGGAGAAGAAGAAAAAGGAGGAGGAGGAGAAGGAGGAAGGGAGGGCGGGGGAGGGGGAGAGAGAGAGAAGAAAGAAAGGGAAGTGGAAGAAAGGGAAGTGGGAAAAGGAGACTATCAGGAGCAGACAGAAGAAGGAGGCTGGTCTGTGTCACCAGGATTCATTGCACTTAGAAGAGTAATTTAAGTTTGAATTTTTTCATTGCTTGAGTGAGGTTGAATTCCAGGACAAACATTCTCTATTGCATACATCCCTTTGAGATGTCCAGTTTCTCCATCCTTCGGTTGAAGCTTTGAGAGACTGACCATGGTAGCTTCCAGAATGTCTCTGTTATATAGTGGTGATATTAGTGAAACCCAAGAAATCATTTTATAGCCACCAGTCTTTTTATTTGTAAATTGAGTCTGCAATGAGGATGTTAGCATCAAACCTTTCACCCTTACTGAGCACAGGTCCTCTGGAGAACTGAAATCTAAATAAGATATTACCTTGCACTGCGGGGCCAGTCAAGGATGAATGAAGCAACTTAAATTGTTCTGGTGGAACCTTAGACTGGAGACCAATGGCTCGGAATGTTCTTCTCTTTCACCAATAAGCTTTGGTTATGAATTTTCTACCACTGCAGCTGTCCCCTTTGTGAGTTGCAAAGGAAAGAATACTCTCTGTGTGCAGCAAACAGTCCTGATTTAATCTGGGGCAGAAAATCTCCAAGCTTTGTCAGTGATCTGCTTTTGGAGAATAAAATAATTGAATTACCTCCCTGGGAAAAATTGCAAATGGTGTGGAAAGTCTCGGTTGCAGCAAGGGGAAAAGCAATAATAAAAGGACTGTTTTGCTTTGAGTTTTTGGTATTGAATTTCATTCAGTTAGAACAAATGAAGAAATCTTTGAAGAAAGTTAGTCAACATGGTTGGGAGGTCCCATCAGTTTCCTTGGGTTTTTCTTGGGATCATGGGAGAGCTGCTGAGATCTCTGTTCCACCAAGATCAGCTACTGCTCTTTCCTTACAACTCTGTCTTCAGTACAACCCTGCTTTAAGAGTCAAATCAAGAAAAAAGAGGCCTTTTTGTTCATAACTAAACTCTTTGCCAAGATTTGTATTTCATCTTCAGCATTATTAAGGTATGATTGACAAATAAAAATTGTAAGCATGTAAGACTTACACGATGATGTTTTGATATACACATACATTATGAATAACATATCTATCACCTCACATAGTTACCATATGTGTGTGTGTGCACGCCTTGTGAGCATACTTGAGATCTACTGTTTCAGCAAATTTCAAATATACAATACGTCATTATTAATTATAGTCTCCATGCTATACATTAGGTCTCCAGGACTTATTCATCTTATAATTGGAAGTTTTTATCCTTTGACCATCTCCCTTATCCCCCCATCCCTAACTCCTCGTAACCACCATTCTCCTCTCTGTTACTATGGTTTGACTTTTTTAAGATTCCACATATAAGTGAGATAATTCAGCATTACAGTATTTGTTTTTCTGTCTGTCTTATTTCACTTAGCATAATGTCTTCCAGGTTCATCTATGTTGTCTCAAATGTCTTTCTTTTCTTTTCTTTCCTCTTTCCCTCTCTCACTCCCCTCTCTCCTTCCCCCACCCCCTTTCTTTCTTTTGAACAGGTTTTCACTCTTTCACCCAAACCAGAACAGTGGCATGATCATAGCTCACTGTAACTTTGAACTCCTAGACCCAAGTGATTCTTCCCACCTCAGCCTCCCAAGAAGCTAGAACTATAGGTATGGGCCACTATACTCAGTTACTTTAATTTTTTTTAAGAGACAGGGTCTTACTATGTTGCCTAGGCTAGTCTCCAACTTCTGGACTCAAGCAATCCTTCTGCCTCAGTTTCCTGAGTAGCTGGGATTACAGATGTGAGCCACCATGCCAGGCAGATTTCCTTCTTTTTAAAGCCTGAATAATATTGGGATTACTGTATCATATGTAGTTCTATTTTTTTTTTTAGGAACTTCCATGCTATTTTTCATAATGGCTGTACTAATTTACATTCCCACCAACAGTGTGGAATGGTTCCCCTTTCTCTACAATTTTGTTAACATTTGTTATCTTTTGACTCTTTATTTTTATTTATTTATTTATTTATTTATTTATTTACTTATTTATTTTTGAGCTGGAGTCTCACTCTGTCGCCCAGACTGGAGTGCAGTAGCCACTCCTGGCCATCGCAGCCTCGACCTGCTGGGCTCCGGCGATCCTTCCAAGTAACTGGAACTACAGGCACGCGCTACCACTCCCAGCTAATTTTTTGATTTATTGTAGAGATGAGGTCTTACCAAGTTGCCCAGGCCGGTCTCGAACCCACGGGCTCAGGTAATCCACTCACCTCAGCCTCCCAAAGTGTGGGATTACAGGTTGAGCCACCGAGCCTGGCTTCTTTTGACTCTTTACTAGTAGTTATCCCAGCAGTCATGAGATGATAGCGCACTGATTTTGACTTACATTTCCCTGACGATTAATGATGCTGAGTACCTTTTACGATATTTCATGGCCATTTGTATGTCTTCTTTGGAAAAATGTCTGTTCAGGTCCTTGGATCATTTTAAAATTAGATTATTTGTTTTCTTGCTATTGAGTCATATTAATTTCTTATATATTTTGTGTATTAACCCCTTATTCAATATGTGGTTTCCAGATAGCTTTGCCTGGATTTGAAGGAAATTTCACAAATTTCTCCAACTTTTTTTATCTTTCTTAAAGATTGAAATGGGTGGTAAAATAGAAACATATGTATCTCTTTTTTTTATTTTAAAGATGTGGGGCACAATTCAAGATTAAGTATACAAGTGGTCATTGTCATATGTACCCCTCTCATGTCTGGTTATAAAGAAGCAGTAGATCAGTGGCTGGGTGCCCTTGTCAGAGAGTAGAGAGGAGAGACTGGGGCCTCCTGAGGAAAGTTATTAGAGCCCAGCCTGGGCCTGACTCATAATAACATCAATGGGGAAATTTGTTGACCAGTAAATATTGTTGAGATAAACTGGGCTTGTAAGAGTGATACCAATATATAATACTCATGGAGTATTAGCTGATATGTAAAGTGATGAGATGGGTACCTGGCATATCTATAGCCTAAGAAGAAATAATCATCCTTTTTGTTTTTCACAGTTGGAGAAGAAGAGACATATAATGAATTAGTAACTTGGCCAAGGTCATTGTGAGAACACTTATCATGTGACCAAGCAGGGATTTGAAGCCATACAGCCTGACTCTAGGGTCTACATGTTTATCTACCATGCCAGACAGTATATTTAAAACTGAACTCTCATCCCTTTTATCCCCCTCTCTGAGAACAGTCCCGGCACCCAAGCATGCATTTATACAGATCTGGGGAGCTTCCTTGACTTGCCATTTTTCTTGCTCCCCACATTTAATCAGTGCCTCAATTTTGTCCAGTGTCATATCCCTGGTCTTTCTCTCACTTGTTCATTTCTCTTCACCCACAAGGCCACTGTCTTAGTTTAAGTTTTTATCGCCTCCTGCCGGGATTTCTCCTTCAGTTTTCTAGCTTGTCCTTCTACTTCCAATGTCTGTCCTACAATCTGATCTCTACACAGGTCCTAGAGAGATTTCTGGGCTTCACATCTGACCCTTTCTGATGCTAAAACTCCTCATGGATCCTCCATCCATGGCTAGAGCAGTTTTCCCATAGTGTACCATCTTCTGCTGGTCACTTAAGAGGTAGCAGCGAGGAGATTGGTGGGACATTCATAGAGAAGGAATTGAACCATCAGTGATAGTTACTTCTTTTTAATTAATCCTTCTGATAATCTTAGAAAGGAAATCTCAATTCAGTATTAATATGTCTTCAACAACTTTCTAATTCTTGCCTACCTCAATTTTTAACCAAGACAAAGCAAGTAGTTGTAGTTAGCTAGAACTTAATGCCACTGCTTATTTTTTTAATGTGTTTTTATGACTTCTTCCTACCTTATGGCTCATGATACAAGTTTTTCCATTTGTGATAGTGATACAAAGTTATTTTTTAAAAAGAAGTATGTTTAAATTTTTAAAATACCTATAATGAAATAATATTACTGGATATTAATATTCATAACAAAATAATTAATACAGTGAGTAATTAATAGAATAAGTGAAGTAGTACAGTAGCTCCCTCTTATCCAAAATTTCAGTTACCTGAGGTCAACCATGGTCTGAAAATATTAAATGGTAGATTCCAGAAATAATTTATAAGTTTACTTTTTTCTTAAAAATTTTTTATTTTAAAATTGTGGGGTACAGTTAAGGGTTAGGTTTACAAATATGTATCGTTCAGGGAACCTTGTTGATAAAGGGTGTCTCCCCATCCCCAATTTATAAGTTTTAAATGGTGTGCCTTTCTGAGTAGTGTGAATCTTTCCTTTGTCTAGCATATCCAGGCTATCTACGCTACTCAGGGTGGCTTGGTGAGCAGAACAACTGCCATCGTAGAGTGTGCTTGTGTTCAGATAACCCTTGTTTTACTTAATAATGTTTTACTAATAATAGCTTAATTATTAGTTATTGTTATGAATCTGTTACCGTGACTTATTTATAAATTAAACTCTATCATAGGTATGTATAGAAAAAAGTGTATATTTATAGGGTTCAGTACTATTTTTAGTTTCAGGCATTCACTGGGAGTCTTGGAATGGCATCTCCCATGAATAAGAAGAGACTAACTACTGTACAGCAAAAATAGATCATAGTAGAAGGAAACCTTATCTGGGAAACCCTATAGTTTGGGAAACCCTATCTGGAACCTGCTCCCTGCCTGTGTTGCTAGCCTTAACTCTTCCATATTTCTCATCTTTTAAACTGCTTCTCTAAAATGATAAAGTTCTGAGCTGGGTCATTGTCCTCACTGTTTTCTCCCTCCCTTCTTGGAGATGTCAGAACCCAATAGGAGAGAAGACAAAATATTAGTCCATGTATCCTGTAGCAACAGAGCTGTCACTGAGAGACACAATTTTACAGTTTCATTGAAAGCATAAATTGTTACATTGCTGGTCTCAGAATGTATTTCTTTTATTTCTCATCATGCCTGTTCTTGGGGGTTTGAAGAGAACATGTGTTTTGAGACCATAGCTTCTTACACAGTCATGTGGATTTGTAGCTCTTAAGCTTGCATCCCACACTCAAAAGTTTTTTAGCACTTAGGTCACTTCACTATATTTTCTCATCACATTTTACTGCCTTGGCCCACCACCAACATTGTTTTCAATTCCTTCATAGTAGTAAATACACATTTTAGTTGTATTTAAGAAAAATCATTAAAACAAGAGACACAAGTTAAAATTAAAATGTATATGAAATTTTTAATCTGAAACACGAATCTTTCAGCAATTGAATGATTGTGACTGGCTACCTTCTGGTTTCTAGTGAGATGTCAATTTTTATTCCATTTGGTGTACTTTTGGTGGAAAATATGGACTTGTACTTCCATATACCAGTGTTCTGGATGGTGTTAAATGATTGAAAAGTCTGAGAACAGACTCTGGAATTTGAAATGTCTCAAAACTGGGAGGCAATCCCAAGGGTCATCTGTAGACAAGCCTTGTTGACAGATGGGGATAGTCAACAGAAAGGCACAGAAAGTTGAAGACGAATCCAGACGAGCAAACAATTCATAGAATGAAATTCAAGCCTTCTGGCTCATCGGCCTCAGATCATTTCTCTCTATGATGACCACAGGAGTCCCTGGGTCCTGGAACACTTTTTGATTCTGTGTGTGACTTTGTCTCTGGTGGGGGTAATGAGCAAAGTCTGGAGATACCTGCCTCCTGATGGCCTTCTGGAATCAGAGTTCCCTGGAGATGGACTGCACTATTGCTGTTGCTTCCGGGAAGGGTAGTATAGAAGTCAGATATGAAAGACTGGGTCTCTGGCTAGGCTGCCTTTAGGTAATGAAGCAGGAAAGACATTTGATGAGAAGCCACACGTGTATTTTGTCTTCCTAGACTTTAGGACACTCATCAGCTTCCCCCAAACCTTCATTTCCCTCGGATGTTTCACTTGCACAGTCCAAAATGGAGTTGTGTTTTCAATGTGTTCCTGGGATGCCTGCAGGATTTATTGGAACCTCAAGCAGATGGACACGTTGTGTGATCTCCACCACCACTCTCTGGGAAATTTGTGATTAATATTCCACAGTGGCTCTGGAATCCAGGGTGGCTTCTCAGTGACCTGGCTTTCATGGCTTCTCTAGGTGAGATCAAAGACTTCAAAATAGCCAGAGCATGTGAAACGATTGGTGACTGTGCTCAGTTCTTCCATAGCTATTTGTTCTCAGAAGCCTGGCCTTTACATCTTTTTCCAAAAACTGTACACAGCATTCATTCTCCAGAGCAGTTGAAAAGCTAATAGACATTTTCATTTTATTCCACCCCTGACTACAGGCAGCACTATCGTTAGATGAGTTTGTCTGAATTCCATTTGCTTAGGACTTATGAAGTGAATAAATTTGAATTAATGCACAGCTTTCTGAGAGGGGGGAAGTTATGCTTTGAGAGGTTAAGCAATGTCTGTGTTAGTTTATATAAATGGATCTTTATGGGTGCAAATGTACTTACACTATGTTACCATATTGGTTCTATTAGTTTATATAAAATTTTCATTAAGTGATGTGAAAATATACACATGGGGATTTCTAAAATGACTTTTTCCTTTTGAACAGCTAGATATTTATGTTTCTTTGAGCTTCATTGTCAGATAAATATACTTTCTCTTTTAAAGATAACACTTGGAAGAAATACGCATCAATAAGTATGTCTGTAACAACTCAAATTCCCAACAAATTGCATTTGCTGTATTTGGTAACTCTCCAATAGTGATTCTTTCTATAATAATTAGAGCAGAATTGAGATGTCATAAATGAAACTGATACTGCAAACTTAGTTGTTATTTAGGAGGGGGAGGGGCAGTGAGAACGTGGCTTTTTTGGAAGTTGAATTTTTTGTTATTGTATTTTTATCTCTAAATGTTTATGAATGGAACTGATGTGAGTGAATTCATGAATGTTAATATGTTGATAGCTTCCACTTCCATAACACTTAGTTATTCTGTCTTTATTACACTCTTATTGACGTTGATGGTTCAACAATTGAGGCTTTTAAACTAATGGAAGGCTTTCAACCAAGTAGAATGCCTTCATTACTAGCAAGCAGGGAGAGCTGAATGTGAATTGAGGTGGTTTAAACCAATCTAAGAAAACATTTTTATAAAAGACTAATACCCATAATTTATATGTTTATTTTCAGTTTTCTATGGTTTGAATAAATTATAGCAGGGATTTATACTATTTGTCTTCTGTTTACATGCTGAGCCCAGTGCCCAACTGCATTAGTCAGTTAGCTCTAATAACAAACCTGAGACCTCAGGGGATTCACACGCAGAAGTTTATTTCTTGCTCATGCAAATGCCACTTTGGGCCTAGGAGCTCTCCAGGCAGTTCATTTCCAGTGAGTGACTCAGGGACCTCGCCGCCTTCTATTCTGTAGTTATATCATCTGGAAAATATAACTTCTGGACCTACTACAAGAGGAAGAGTTAATGTGGGGGACTCATAGCCCCCTCTCAAGTACTTTAGATAGGAAGTGACGCACATTACTTCTGCTTGCAACTTTTTGACCAAACTAGTCACATGCCTGCTTATAAGGGATGCTGAGAAATGTAGAAACTTACATGGGCTGCTCCATGAGTACTACTACTCACATCACCTTAACGAGTCACAGGTGCCTAGCAAAGGCTAATTGAGAGAACGAATGAATGATCCTTTTAAATGGTTTGACATTCAAAGCATGCTATTGCTATTCTAAATGGATAGAGGAGGAATTGAAAACTACAGGGGGATCATTAACCTTAGAGGGCTTTTTGTGTATATTTGCACCAACATAGCGAGAAGAGCTTGTTGCTTAAGTCTCAATGCCGCACAAGATTTTTGTTTTTGAGTTCCTGATACACAGAGCCTAAAAAATTCTGTTTTCTGATTCTAAAGGCTTCTAAAGCAAACGGCATCTTGCAGTTTGTTAGGTGGAAGTGTTTTTGAGCCTTCGCAGAGTGCATGGTGGAAATGGACCTTGTTAAGGTTACAGAGAAGGTTAACCTCCATTGACAAGATGAAATTGAAGTCGTTTTCTCTTGCCCTAGAGCAGTTCCCCAGTCTGTATTGTCAGTACCGAAGAGTGTATTCATTTTTTCCAGAGCATTATCTCAAATGAGGTGTCAAGGCACTACATGGATTTACCTTCTTGTATTATTTTTTATTTTGATGTTTAATTTTTTATCCCACTTTTTTATTGTCATATGACATTAAAACATTAACCACAAAAATAAATGGAGAAGACTTAAAGAGAAAAATATCACAGTCTCACAATTTTCCACCTTATTTCTTAGTAGTTGCAAAATCCATAAGAATGTCATTGTATTATAATTTCTAGTTTTTGTTTTCTTGACTTATGATATTCCATTTCCAAAACTCATGATAATTCAGGTCTACTCACTCAAACACAGTTGTAGCACCCACTAAATTCAGGATGTTGTATGATATAGGCATATTGCTGTAGATGACTACTTCTCTATAATATATTGTTAAGTTGTAATTCTGTAACTTTATCCAACCAATATGGAGTAAGCATTGGAATTGTTCACATTAGATTTCAAGCATAGATTCTGTCACTTCCAAGCTGTAGGACCTTCAGATAGTTACTTAATCATATTGAGCTGTACTTTTCTTATGTTGAGATGGCTAGGAGGGTTTGACTAACATCTTAAGAGGCACTAAGCAATGAAACACTGAGTACCTTCAGCATATCATGCTCATTGCAACTTTAAATAACACAGAACTTGCTGTGTGTTGAAAATGAAATAATACTTTTCTAGATTTTGCCAAATTTTAGATATGCCTAGAAAAACATAATTTTTTTCCATTCCATTTGTTTTACAGCCCTCTATGACTCTTCCCTCTAAACTACTAGTGCTAGATTTCCGAAATCTAGCGCTACACATTAGGCACACCAGTGGTCATTATACTTGTTATCACTTAAAAAATATCAGAAAAGCAATTCTTTGTTTAAGATGCTAGATAGTGATTGAAAATTCTTTAGTGTTATTTGTTACCTAGGTAACCAGCGATGGACATCATGACCTTCGGTGATGTGCATGGTTATCTCTTCCCGTAATTAACATCCTGGGAGAAATGCAAGAGTAAATCACCAGAGCAACTGGACCACTGCGATATTAAGTACTAGAACATTCTAAATTGTAATAATAATCATGATAATGCGACCACATATTCTGTATCTGTCTTTTAATTGCTTCTTAATTCTTCTAAGTGGAAATGGCAAAGTTATTATGATGTGGAAACTAGGGAGTGATTTATTTCTTATTTAAATTGAACTTTGTGAAGAAAGCTGTTTTAGTCTATTGGGAATGGTGAGAGTTTCTTTGAAGAAGAACAACCTAGGTAGATAATTTTCAATACACCTTAATACTACTAATATGCAGCACCAAAAATATGGATTTGCTTTACAGCCAGGGTTATCATTATGCATAAAGCATTATTCTCTAAAGCCAGGGTACCCTGGTTGAGTCCTATTCTTTCACATTTTGTCACTCATTTGTGGAGTCACATTCATAGAATTGTTTTACTTGAACCAAGGAAGTCTAGTAAATAGGTACTAAAGGAGCTCTTTATAGAATTATTGGACTTGTAAGCTGGCTTTCTGGTTTGGACCTGGAAGCCACATGTTCGGATTCATCATACGGTTCTTGTGTGTGAACCATGTAACAATCAATTTATACTTCCTGATGATTTTACATACAGTATGTTAGCTCAGAAAGTCCTTATAAAAACCTGACCTTTGGGGTCTCTGCCAGACTAACAACGACCCTGCATTCTTTGTACAACTTGACTCCATTGCTTCCTCTCTCATCCCTGTTACCATCCCAACCCTGCAATCCCTTTCCTAAGATTTGGGAATTGAATCTAAAATTTCAGTTCATCCTGGGCTAGTCTCTGAACAGAAAGATGTAAACATGGGGAAGCTGAGAGTGGGTATTTCATGCAGAGAGAAGCAGAAAGGGAAAGTGAGAGAATTTTTCCCAGGAGTGTGATGCCATCCTCGATTCTGTTTCCAGGTCCTTCCTGAAACCTGGCTGCATTTAGTCTTTTGTATTCCATCAAGAACTTCCATAACTTAGGATAAATTCCATCACTTCTAAAGAAATGCCTTTACTAACACAAGTAGAAGTTGTTGTTCCTCTTTCTCATGGGAAGAAAACTGAGGTTAGAGGAGGCCAACCTTATTGCAAGTGTTGACGGCGGTGTTTCTGAACACTTTGTCAGGACTCCAGCAACCCAAGTGGAATTAGAATCAGAAACAAAAAGGGAATTTAGTGACTCACTTATCTGGGCATTCCAAGGTCTGATTTGCCTTTCAGCATGATTTATCAAGGATTCAACCAGAATCACTTGATTAAACTTCACTTTTCTTTGCCAACTCTTGACTTTTTTTGTTTGACTTTGTCCTCAGGAGAAATATCTTTGTGTGAGAGGCAAGTTGGCCATTGGCATTCCAAAGTAGCAGTGACACTACATCTTGTGGCCCTTGAAAAAGGCTTCAGGGACCTCAGTCTCCTAGTATTCATAGCCTTCCCTGAAAAAGGACTCTGATTGGCCAACCTGGGTCATATGCTCTTGAGTGGAATGTGACTGGCAGGGTATTGAATGAAAGCCCCTCTTGCAGCAGAAAATTGGAATTCTTTTTCTAAAACAAGAGAGAAGATATGCAATCTTATTCAAAACATTTGCTTTTTTTCCTACCTGAGTAGAGAGGTAGATGATATTTAGAGGTGTGACACACTCCCATATGGTCTTTTCTTCCTTAGGTTTTGGTCATTTTCTTTTCCTCCTACTCAAAACAACAACAACAACAACAAAACCAAATCTTGATACAGATGATTAGGCATGAGCTTATTATTCAGATAACCTTAAATCCACTGTGATTAGAAAATGCAATCCTTTTAAAGTGTGAGTACTTCTGTGATTAGTAGTGACAAATGTGGCACATCTCACAATTACTTGGGTATAAGTCCTAGAGTGGAAGCGTCTGTTCCTGGAGGGATGTTATGAGGATAATTATGACAACAGTCTTTGATGCAAGCCACTCATTTAAATCACATTTGAGTGCCTCCTAACAGCTGGACCTGGGGTTCTGGCTATGAACAAGACAGAAAATGTCTCTGTCTTCATATAGAGCTCAAGTTTCTAAGGGGAGAGATGGACATTAAACCCAGGAACAAATTTTAAAAAAATTTTTTAAATATTGAGTGCAATAAAGAAAATAAAACACGGTAGTGTATCTGTTATTCAGTATGGTAGCCACAAGCTATGTGTGGCTATTTAAAGTAAAATTAATTAAAATTAAATACATTAAAAAGTGGAGGCCCTATCAACCAAGCTATCAGTCAAATCAGTGACATTTTACACACCCAATGACCACATGTGGCTGGTGGCTATTGTGTTGGACAATACAGTTATAGAACATGCTCATCATCATGCTAAGTGCTGTTGGATGGTGCTGGACTTGCCGGTGACTGGAAAGATACACCGAGGGAGGTTTAGGGAAGGCCTTCCTCTGGAGCCGGCGTTTAGGATAAGACCTAAAGCCACCCATGCAAAGATCTTGGGGAAATGGCCTTCTAGGCAGAAAGAACAGTACATGCAAAGATCCTGAGATGGAAATGAGCTTTGTCTATTTGAAGATCCAAATTTGGCCTTTGTGTCTGATTGAGTTGGAGACACAGGAGAGAGCTAGATCAAGTATAATCTCAGGTATTTCATACCAGTGGGATGGGTTGCTTAAGCAAGGTAGTGACAGCTTTATTTAATTTAAAAAGGATGATTCTAACTGCTTGGAGGAAGAGGAAAGCAAGGGTAGAAGCAGCACATAGATGGCCTTCAGAAACTTTTTTTTTTTTGAGTTGGAGTCTCACTCCTTTGCCCAGGCTGGAGTGCAGTGGTATGCACACTCATGGCCACTCCAGAGTCGACCTTCCGGGCTCCAGTGATCCTTCTGCCTCAGCCTTCCGAGTAGCCAGAATTACAGATGCATGCTACCACACCCGGCTATTTTAATTCTTTTGTAGAGACAAACTCTCACCAAGTTGCCCGGACTGGTCATGCACCCGCAGGCTCAGGCAACCCACTGGCCTCGGCCTCCCAAAGTGCTGGGATTACAGGCTGAGTCACTGAGCCCAGCCTTCAGAAACTATTTGATGAATGGGCAGGGGTGTTCATGTGTCCTTGTGAGGGCTTTTTGGGCCCTGGAGGATCCCCCAGTGGGTTTCCTAGCTGCCTTATCAAGCACTCCATCATGGCACTAGACTGAACAGCAGCCAGACTAGTCCCATAAGAGCTCAGGCCCTTGGATTCTATGCAGTTCCCCTGACAGTTCTTCCTGTCTCTCTAGGTCAGTGTGGCTCACTACTGGGTACCCTCAGCCCCTTCAAGCTCCTGCCTTGTCCTAGGACCACTGCTGTGGTGGGAAACTCACTCCACTCTTCCTTCATATTCTTTAAACTGTCTTTACTGAGTACCTGTTTTGTACTATATATTGTATTAGGTACTGAGATTATAGTGGATGGGAAGAAACAGCTGTGGTCCCTGAAGATGTATATCTCACACTGCAGAGTGGAGGTCCTATCAACCAAGCAATTACTCAGATAAGTGTGCCAAGGCCCCTAGGCTAAGTACTGTACAGGACAGGTTTGTGAGGCTTCAAGATCCCCGTCAAGGAGGTCCAAGGCAGCTGCCTGAGGACATGATAATCAAGCTGGATCCAAGGAGGATTAAAGATAGTGTAAGCAGAAGGTGGAATGAGTGTTCTGGTCAGGTACCCTCAGCCCCTTCAGGGGACGAGCATGAGCAGAGGCCATGTGCACGGAGGATCATGGGGCAATGGAGGGAACAACAGAGACAGGGGGTGGAAGGAGAAGGGAGGGCTGAGTGAAGGGAACAGAAGCAGGTGGTGCTAGGTGTGGTTGACCAGGAGAGCAGGGTTTCATCTGCTGTGCTAAGGATCTTGTCTGCGTCCTAAGAGCAGTGGGAAGTTCCTGAAGGACTGCATGCAGGGAGATGGCCCACTCAGCTCCATATTTCTGGGAACCCACTCTGTCATGAGGAGATGGGGTTGGAGGCCCTCGGAGTGTGTGTACGCAGGGATCAGATGTGGGAGCTGACTGTGTCTTCCCCTTGCCTTTTTCAGACATTTCCCCCTTCCCTTTCCTACCATCAGAGTGACCACTTTCATTTGTTGGAATCCTCTTATGTAGAAAGTACTGACCTACAACCATTTAAAACCCACAAACAGGGCAGTTTTAAGCAGTTCAATCTAATACTGGCACTGAATGGAGTGCCCTTTACCCTTTGTTAATTTATTCCTCAGGATGTCATTACAATGTGGGTGGTTGTTAACCCACGTTATGGGATAAGGTAGCTGAAAAGTTATGGCTAGGAAGCGGGCTGAGATTTGAACCCATATGCTGTTAGGTACTCCATTCCAAGGCTTTTGAAATTAAAAGCCAAGTGGCTAACTAGGCCTGCAGAAAGCTGCAGTCCAAGGCCTGCATAAGTGGCTTGTTAAATAGGCCATTAATACTTGTATTTGAGTATTCTCAGAGGCTGGAGATTCCAGATGGCTGGGAGAGGCATATTCATTATCTGTTTTTTTAAAGGAACTGTGACACTTGGGGAATTATAAATGAGTTAATGTAATGTTAATATTTAGAAATATTCTGGAACAGATCATTAAAAAATCAATTTTCACATATGAAGAGAAAAATGGGATTATTGAGTAGTAACCAGACAGCACTAGACCTTTAGAGAGGGGCATGGCTGAGTAGCAATATAGGTCACTTCCCCATAGGGTACATATTCACTGGGAGATGGATATTTGCTTGTTTCATTTGGAAGCAGGGTTCCTACTAATCTTTATTTTTAAATCTAAGTTGTAAAAAGCTGGCCATCATCCCAGAGCAGGGAAGAGGAAAAAAATAAGGAAAAGAGGAGAGAACCAAAACATATTAAGATCTACTGTAGGCTCTGTGCCCATGGCTTTTATATACTTTATCCCCTTCATTCCTCAGGAATGCCTAAAGAGGTAGGTGTCACCACTCCCACTTCACAGAAAAAGAAACTAAGTCTGAGAAATGTTAGGGTGCCCTTAGGAAGTAAGTACAATTTCATTCCTCTCCACCAGAGTCCTGCACCCTTGCTTTCATGGTGGCACCAGCCTGGGTTCTTGCTTCATGAATGGAACACAGAGTTGAATCCATGCAGAGGAAAGAGCCATTAGGAATCAGGAGGCCCATCCAGATTCCTCCCCTGGCTTGAACTGACTTGTCGGGGAGGGAGTGGGAAGGCTCTTTCTAGCTGGAGGTGAAATACAAAGTGGTCCAGGCAAGGACTCTTATGTCCATTCTTTCCTCCCGTCACCTTTGACGGAGGCCCTCCATGCATTGTGCTTAGTGCCAGGGATGTGTTGGGGAGAAAGGCACCAGGGTCTCTGGGAAGGACAGATGCTCCTGGGATCCAGGGATGCGTAGGTGCCTGCTTGCCCTTAGGGGGCGCACCAATGGAGTGAATGCCATAAAGGAAAGGGCCGTGGAACCCTCTGTGGTTTCTTGAGTGGCAAGAGGTGATTCAGAGGAGTCTGGTTACTGGGAAGGAGAAAGGCTTCGTGGGAGTGGGAGAGCCCCGAGCCTTGCAGGTGAGGTGGAGCTCATCACCACAAACGCCTGGGATTGAGTTCTTACTTGTCTTACCTGTGCTGGATGCTATGATAGGAGCTTGAGATACAGCTGTGATGGAATTCACAGTTAATTCATTTTACAGATAAGGAGACTGAGGCACACATCAGGAATCTATAAATATCCTATTATCCTATATTTTATGTTTATCTCCTCCTCCTCCTCCTCCTTCTCTGCCTTCTCTCTCTCTCTCGCGCTCTCTCTCTCTCTCTCTCTCTCTGTCTCTCTCTGTCTCTCTCTCTCCGCCCCCCCCCACCTGTTGGTCCTGTTTCTCTGGAGAACCTTGACTAATACAGTCACTTACTGAGTGGGCACTAGATTTGCTGTTGACCATGTGTATGTGTTGTGGATCCAACTCCCAGCCTGGATTTCAGAAATGAACTTGTTCTCAGGTTCAGTGGTGAGTAGATGTGGAGAGAGGCTCAGTTCCACCTTTCAGGGAGTTCACAGTTGGCTGGCTCTGTAGCATGCACACACAGGAAACAGAGAACCTTCAAGGCAGAATTTAATTTCCAAGCTAAAATGTGGGGAGCAGATTCTTTGGAGAAGGTCCTTTACAATGGTGCCATGTGGTTCTATTATACAACTTACTCTGCAGGAAGAGGAAGCAAAGCTACCCTCAAAGACTGTCTTCAGCCTGGATTGCACATTTGACTCTTTAGGAAGACTGAAAGAAACCTGATGCTTGGGCCCTGTCCAGGGATTCAGATTTCATTGTTCTGAGGTTTGACCAGAGTTGAGAAGCACTGCCTTGGGACATCTTGATTCCTGAGATTAGGTGCCTCTCACCTGAGAAAGTGAAGGGGAACCAGGGTAGGGTTTAGGAAATGAGGGTTTGCAGGCCATGTCCTGCCAGCTGCCTGTTTTTGTAAATAAAGTTTTATTGGAACTTTATATAGCCACACACCTTTATTTATGTATATTGCATGTGACTGCTTTCATTAAAACAGCAACATTAAATGTTGCAACAGAGACTGGCTTAAGAAATCTGAAATATTTACTATCTGGTTCTTTTCAAAAAAAGTTTGCCAACCCCTAAACTGATGAACTTTGTAGGATATGGGTGGTATGAGAGGAAGCTGGGCCACCAATAATAGGGTAGCACCCTTTCTTCTGGTTGAGATATTGCCTTGGAAACCTTTTCAACACACGCAGGCAGTCACCACCAGCCCACCAGGGAGGGCACACAAACTGGGCCTCTTTGCCATCTAGTGATCCTTCCTGTTGAATCTGAAGCTTGGCTCTTTGGTGACAGGAGCCTAGCTGGGCTGGAGAGAAGGCCTTACCTGCTAGAGTCTACACTTGGCAGAGAGGTAGAACAATAAATTGTTTCTCCTCATGATATCTCTATTAGAACTGAAAATTGCTACTTTCTGTGATAATGGCATTGAAGAAAGGAACACTGCAGGCAAGCAGAATGCCCAGGTAGCCTTGGGAAAGCTGTAAGATTGTCAAGGTATCACAGAGACAGGAGCCTTGTTCTCTTCTTATTGTGATAGCACAGGTGTAAATTCTAGCAACTTCTGGAGTCACCTTTACCCCTCTCTTCTGAACCCACTTCTCCATCCAAGTTTGTGACAGAGACCATGCAACAATATGACCTTACCCCAGCCCTTATGAGTCACTGCTTATAGTGTAATCTCCATAACCTACTGAGCAACTTTTCCTGGCATGACATGGCCTGGAAGAGTTGATTGCAAAGACAGGTCTTTGGAACACAGGTCCTGTCAGAGATCTGTTGACCAAATGGATTTTGACATTGTCATTCAGTCAACCAGTAACTGATGATCGGATGCCATTCTGCTAGGGACTGGGAACACAACAGTCAGGTACACACAGACACAGTTCCTGAAGCAGTGGAACTGAAGTCATGAGTGAGTTGTATATTGCTAAAACAAGCACACATATATAGGTAAAGTGAACCCCATGTTACTGAGATGGAGAGCTATACGGTCAGCTAAATTTGGGGAATGCTGCATATGATGACCACCAATATCAAAGTGTAAGTAGTTCATTCTCAGAATAAGTTAAAGGCTCTGAGAAGTTTCTCCATAAAGAAACCTTTTTGCCTCTCCTTACATTCGGTTTCTCCTGTATTTCTCAATCTTAGTTCTTCTTAAAAACTGTCTTCCTTACGAGTATTCTGTAGAAAATGACTTTCTGTTCCATAGCCCATACTTTAGAAATGCTGTTCTGGAACACTGCAGGGAAGTGCTGCTTCTGGGGTTGCAGAGAGTGAGCCACTGGGATGCTCAAAGGGAATATATCACTCTAATTTCTATTTACTTTTAGCATCATTTTTGTAATATGTTTTATAGTGTGCACATGTTGGTATTATATAATGATAGGCAGTACACATGAGTTATAAATAAATATGCATGTAGAAGATACTTCTCAGAAATGTTCTAGTGAAAGGAATGTTTGATCAAAAATGTTTGGAGTCTCTGATCCAGAAAATAAAGTCCAGGTGCCTTGATGCAGCATTCAGGACCATCTCTGCTCTGGCCCCACCTGGCCTCTTCTCTGAACTCGCCATTACCATCATCTCATTCAGCTAGTCTGAGATACTTCCTGTTCCCTTCCCCCACTTACCTGCTTCCATGCCCTGGCTTCTGCTGTCTCTCTCCCCATCTGAACATATTCTCATCCTCTAGTTTTCAAGGCCCAGCCCTTGTGCATCTTTGCTGAAGATGTCTTCCAACCAGAGCATTAAAAAAATTTTTTTTCTGTCTCTCAAATATTTCATGGTACCCTACTGTGGGGATTGGCCACAGTAGGCAAAATCTTTTTTGTAATTTTGTAAATTTCTGGTAAAGTTTTACTGGAACACAGCCAGGCCCATTCGTTTCTGAATTGTCTGTGGCTGCTGTCACGCACCAGCAGTACAATTGAGTAGCTATAACAAAGCCTAAAATATTTAATGTCCGATCTTTGACAGAAAAAGGTTGCCAACCTGTGCCCTTTGAATCACTTTAGATACTCACTCATTGAACCACCACATTCTGAGCCTGGGGCTGGGCCAGGTTCTGGTGAATAGCACATCTACCCCTCTGTCTTTAGTATTTTATATGCCACATTTTGTCCCCTGGATTAGTTCCCTTGTGCCCCCATCACACTTAGCAGGTCATCAGATATACCAACAAAATAATTAATTTACTCTGACCCCATGGGCAGCAAGGATTCAGAAATATGGAGGTGACTTGGACCAAACATGTCATTTCCTCGATTGATCATATGGACAAAGCTATTGGGGCTCATAATTATAGCAGTGCCTTCCAAGGACTGAGAAAGGATTGTTCTTGTTTGTACTGAATCAGCCTTTTCAAAATCAATATAGAGCACACAAATGGATTTGGGAGGAAAAGCAGAACACACAGGCATCCTTGGTAAATGATGAGTGCCACTGAGCAAAATCTTGCTTAGGTTTTCATCCTTACTTCATTTGCATTCTGGACTGTGCAGATTATTCAATTAAATGACAGTTTTGAAGCTGCCTCCAGAGAGTCTGTGCATGAACCATTATTGCATTGTCCTTTATCAAGCAGGCTGAGACTTTATTCTGCTAATTGAATTTCCAGTTACACGAAACAATGGAGGTAAAGGTTTGAGTTTTGGAAAGTGTTGCTAATCTGTGAAGCACTTGGGTCTTTGGAAGATTAAGACTTCCCTTAACATGGTGCTGTGGATAGAAGTGCTACTGACATGTTGCCTAGAAAGCAGATTCCTCAGAAGAGGGGAGCCTTCCTCTTGGCATTGTGCAGTTTTCCGTCAAGGTATTTCTGCACAATAAGGAACTCCCTTGGCTGGTGTTCCAGCAGAAAAAGAATGATTTCTTTTGTTTCAGGGTGTGATATCACGATAAACTGTACTTTAAAAATTGGTTTGGGATGGAATTGATTACCTTGAGTTCTGTTTCTATGAAGTTATTGAATCAACTTAAAAAATTAAAAGGTATTTTTGTGACTTTAATTTTTTTAAATTGAGACATGAATTTCTATAACGAAAAATGCAGTTATTCTGCATACAATTCAATGAATACTGACAAATGAATACACCTGAGTAATCCATGAATCATCAAGATATAGAACACCTGCAGAACTCCAGGAAGCTCTCTTTTGTACCTCCCCAGTTGACTCTCACCTCCCACCCCCTTAGAAGCAGCCCTTAATTGCCGTCATTATTGAATAATAATTTTGCAGCCGCTCAGTGGCTCAGCCTGTAATCCCGCGCTTTGGGAGGCCGAGGTGAGTGAATTGCTTGACCCCACGGATTCAAGACCTGCCTGGGCAACTTGGCGAGACCTCATCTCTACAATAAATTTTAAAAAATTATCCGAGCGTGGTAGTACGTGCCTATAGTTCCAGCTACTTGGAAGGCTGAGGAGGAAGGATCGCCGGAGTCCAGCAGGTCGAGGCTGCAGTGGCCGGGAGCAGCCACTGCACTTCAGTCTGGGCGATTGAGTGAGACACCAACTGAAAAAAAAAAAAATAATAATAATTTTGCCTGTTTTAGAGCTTTATATAAATGAAATCATGCATATGTACTCTCTTGTCTCTGGCTTCTTTCACTTATAATGTTTGTGAAATTCATTCATATTTTTAGTGTATGAGTAATTGGCTCCTGAGTAGTAGTTTATTGTATGAATATATTGCAAGTTTATTTATCTTCTCCCCTGTTAGCGGACATTTGGGCTATTTCTAGTTTTGGGCTATTGTGAATGGGGCTTCATGAGCATTCACACAAATATTTGTGTGGACATATGTTTTCATTTCTCTTGGATAAATACCTAGGAGGGGAATTGCTGGGTCATACAGTAGATATATGTTTAACTTTATAAGAAGCTGCAAAATATTTTCCCAAAGTGTTTGAAACATTTTATATTCCTATAAGCAGTTTATGAGATTTCTGGTTACTCCACATCCTTGACAACAATTAATATTGTCAGAATTTTAAATTTTAGCTTTTCTGGTGTATACAAAAATACATCTACCTGGGGTTTTATTTTGCACTTTCCTGAAGACTAATGATGTTGAAAACATTTCGCTCTGCATATTGGCCATTCATATACCTTCCTTTGTAAGGTGTCTGTTAAATCTCTTGCCAATACTGTGATTTATTTTTTAAGTTGAGTTATAGAAATTCATTACATATTCTGGATACAGGTCATTTGTCAGATGTGTATATTATGAACATTTTTTCCTCAACAGTAGATCTCCGATTTGTTTTATTAACAGTGAATGTGCTGACTAGAAATTTTGATTTTCATAAATTCCAAATAATTGATATTTAAAATTAGAAGTACTTTCTGTATCGTAAGAGATCAGTGCTACCTGAAGGCCACAAATATATTCTTCACTTTTTTCCTAGAAGTATTACAGATTTAGTTTTTACATCTATGGTTATCATTCATCTTGAATTAATACACATATGATGTGAGTTAGGGGTTGAGAATGTAGTTTTTATGTGTGTAGACATCTATTCCAGTACAGTTCATTGAAAATACTTTCCCCATTGACTTATCTAAGCATGTTTATTGAAAGTCAGTTAATTACATATGTGCAGCTTTATTTCTGGATGCTTCTGTTCCAGTGATCTGTTTGTCTATTCTTATGCCAATACCATACTGTTTTGATTAATTAGATTTAAAATAAGGTTTTAAATTTAAAAAATTGAGTCCTTGGATTTTTTTCTTCTTTTTTATAAATTGTTTTGGTTTATTAGTTTTTTTTTATTTGAACACTGTAAGTATTTCACTCCATTTTATTATTGCTTGCATAGTTTCTGAGGAGAAGTCTGGTGTAATTCCTGTCTTTGTTCCTCATAGGTAAAATTTCCTCTCCTTCTGGCTTCTTTCTTTTTGATTCTCTGCAGTTTGAACATGATATGCATAGGTATAGATTTTTGTAATATTCATTGTGTTTGGTATTCTCTGAACTTTCTCGAACTGTGGTTTGGTTTTTGTCTTTAATTTTGGAAGAATTCTCAACCATTATTATTTCAAGTATTTCTTCACTTTCCTTCTTTCTTTCTTCTCCATCTGATATTCCCATTACATACATGTTACATCTTTTGTGATTGTACCCCAGTTCTTGGGTAGTGTGTTCCTTTTTATCCTCTCTTCTCTTTGCTTTTTAGTTTGAGAGTTTTCTGTGGACATATCTTCAAGTCCACTGATTATTTCCTTGGCTATGTTTAGTCTACTGATGAACCATTAAAGGCACTCCTCTTTTCTGTCACAGTGGTTTTTTAATTTATTTATAGCACTTTATATTGGTTTCTTCATAAAATATTCACCTCTTTACTTTTAATACTCATCTATTCTTGCATGTTGTCCTCTTTTTTCTATTAGTCCTCTTAGCATAGTGATTGTAGTTATGTTAAGATCCTAGTCTGTTAACCCCACCCATACTTGCCATCAGTTATCTTGCATAGTAGATATGAGCACAGACTCTGGAGATAGGTTGCCTGTTTTGAATTCTGCTTATCACCCATGTAATCTTTGGCAGGGTGCATGCATTTTGTATACCTCAGTTTTCTAGTTTGTGAAGTAAGAATACTCATAAAATCTACTTAATAGCATTGTTAGGAGATTCAAATGAATTAGCACATGAAAAACACTTAATTTCTTTTTAAAAAAAATGCAATTAGCATAATGACATATAAGGAAAAAGCACTTAATTTCTGACACAGACTAAATGTTCTATATATTGCCAAATAATAATGATATAGCCATCTCTAAAACATGCCATCGTGCTCCCATCTGAGGGCCTTTCCCCTTGCTATTGTCTGTGTTTGGGATGCTTCCCCTAGATGCCCATGCCATTGGCATCCCCCCCTCATCCATCCTCTATATGTGTCATCATAGCAATAAGACCTTCCCAAGCAGCATATGTAGACACACAGACTTTCTACTGCTGCTATGCCCCTTACACTGTCTTATTATTTTTCTATAGCAAGTATGATGATCTGATATATTACATAGTGTTATTTTTTGTTGATTTTCAGCCTCCTTCAATTTAAGTGTAGGTTGCATAAGGGCAGAGTCTCTCTTCAAAATTCAAAGAATTAAAATATCTTTAGGACGTTTTCCTCTATATTCACATAAGGAAGTGCTGTGTTCCTCCTTAAATTCATGTTTTCCAAAAATATTTAAAGACATTGGAAAATATTTACATAACGCTGTCACATTTGTACAAAAAAACTGCCAAAGACGGTATGCAAGACTTAAAGAGATTATGTGAGCAGACCAGGGTCTGCAAGTGGAGGGGACAGCATGTGGCCTGTGCCCAGGTCTGAGTTCATAGTTCATTTCCTTAAGTCTCATGTAATTTTTTAAAATTTACTTTCTCTTTCAGTATGAATATTTCAATGCTGTGTTGATCAATGAAAGAGACAAAGATGGGAATTTTTTGGAACTGGGAAAGGAGTTCATCTTAGCCCCAAATGACCATTTTAATAATTTGCCTGTGAACATCAGTCTGAGTGATGTCCAAGTACCCACAAACATGTACAACAAAGGTAAGTCTCCCTGCTGCTTCTTCTTTTGGAGGGTAAAGAATTGGGGCTTTGAGAAGTAGAAGTTGGCTGGTTTTGGACATAGGGGTTTTGTAAAGTGCAATTACAAGTTGAATGTGTCAAGCTTCAACTGGATAGGTGAAGCGTGTACCTGTTACGCATGGAAATTCTGGGCTTGCTGTTTTCTCATGGTTGTTTATATCACAGTCTGTAACCTGTTGTCCAGAGTTTGGCTAGCATTTTCTGTAAGGGGCCAGAGAGTAAATATCTTAGGCTTTGCCAGCCATTAGGTCTTTTTCAATTATTCAGCTCTGCTGTTTAGGCACAAAAGCAGCTTTAGACAATATGTAAATCTGTAAACCAATACATCTTTTTATCTACAAAAACAGATGACTGGATTTAATGTGCAGACTGTAGTTTTCTGACTCCTGAAGTAGTCCCTTTCTTTTCTTCCTCCATTCCCTGGAATGGTATTTAGGAGTAGAAAGCTCCTAGTGTTGCAATGCTATCAGTTGTGGTCTTTCTTCAGAGTACACAGTAGCATGGACCTTATCAAAATTCTCTATTTCCAGGCTTGTGTACCTCAAATCCTATCGTCACATAGACACTAGTGTTCTTGACTTCAAACCTCCATCTACCCATTTCAGTTGGGATTACAGTGGCCAGTGACTGAACTTTGGTGTCAGATAGCTTTTGGTTAGACCCTGTGCTCTACTTCTTTCTAGCTGTGACCTTGGGTATATCTTTTTAGATTTTAGTTTCCTCATCTCTGAGATGTAAATAATAATCTTTCCCACCTCATGGAGTAGTTGTGAGGACTAACTAAGATGATGTTTATAAAGGGCTTAAGTTGTCAACATTTTCTATCATTATTGAGGAGGTTTTGGCACTATTTTGTCACACTTGAAAGGCTCCTAAACAAAGAGCTGTCTTCCTAGAAAGATAAATCAGAAAGTTGTGGCATCTTCAAAGTAAGAATTTACCCCATTATCTGCCATCAAGTTTTCCGAGATATCAGAGACTGTTTCCTATCACAGCGTCCAGTTTCAGAATCATATATGAGAGCTCAATAGCCCAGAGTACTGCCTTCCTCAGAGGGTTATTGAGAGGCCACAAAATGAGGTGTGTATAGCCCATAGTGCAACAGTAGCACACAGAAAGTGTTCAGTGCTTTTTGGCTGTCATTGTTATTATTGGGAAATAGCATGAATATAAATTGCACTTCTCAATTGTTCTAGATCACTATTTAGGGAGTTTGGTGAGTGATTAAAGAGCTTCCAATTCACTGTCTCTGAAACATTTTTCTCATGCCTGTTTTTTTGTGGCGGAATACCTAATGTCTCCTTTTACTGGTTTGTCTGTTATTCAATAAAAAGTTTACCTATTATTCAATGGAGGCAGTACCCCATTCACCAACTGTCCTGGCAGTCACTGGAGATCCCATGGTAAGTCAGTCATAGCCCCTCCTTCAAGAAAGTGATGTTAGTGTAAACATCCCCCAGAGTGCTCTGGACTGGCCCATATCCTGTGACCTAATCTTTACTTTGGACTCTTCCTCAGTGTACAAATGGAACCAAGCCCTAGAGGGCTGAGCTCAGCTTTGTTTGGTGGAGTTTAGTCCTCCATGGTGATCTTGTCAGATGATGAAGTCCTAAATGAAGCTGCTGCTTCTTTTGTGGCCAGAAGAAAGCCATCTTCTGCATTAAATGTATTCTCAACTAAAGTTTAAAAAATGAACAAGATTTTACAGAGCAATTTCAGACATAAAACAATTCAGAATGATCTTTTAAAATATGACAGCTGCTTCGAGGTTGCTTGAGCCATTAACACCATTGTAGAGATTTAATTATACCTTGAGCTTTAAAGGAATAACTGTACCTTTTGATGGTGGTAACACACAAGGGACCCACGCCACCATTGATCACATAGGCTGTAGAATTGTGCTTGTGAGGATTACTGGGCAGAATCTTCAGAGACGATCAGATTTCTTGAGCCATGGATGGTAAATCATGATATTTAAACTCATCCTCAGCTGTCCTTGTGGGGTCTGCCTATCACCCCTGCCCAGAAGTCATTGTTACCCAGCCAGGGGTGTGGGCCAGGGTCTACCAGGTGCTCTATCTGGTCTCAACCAGGCAGTGAATAGCTGCCCAAGGGCAGAGGAGGACTGGAGACTTCAGGCAAACGGCTGTCTCCACACTACCTAATTCAAACCAGCCCCAAACATACATTTTTGTTTTCAAGCATCAGAAATACATTTAATGTTTAGAAGGCCCGCCAACTCAGATCTAGTTATTGATGACATGTACTCAAAGCACATGTTCAGAGCTTGGTCACTGGCTGTGTTGTTTTGGGGTTGAAGATCCTGCCCCCAACAAAGAAAACCAATATGGGATTATCCTCACCTGGCAGCTTGGAGCTCTGTGGGCACACAGCAGAGTAGTTTGATACTTGCTTAGGAGCTCCTGTGCACAGAGTTCTTGTCCTAAGTGAAACTGGCTGCTAAACTCTCCCTGCTTTCTGCAGTCTGCCTACTACCTCCTTGGCTGGGCCTTGCAACTAGGCACTTTAGTCAGGCTGGTGCTCTCCTCTGTGGTTGAGGTGTCTTTCTCTTAGGCACTGAAAGAGACTGCAGCTTCAACATTGGTGACACCTGAGAAAGCTGCACCTCTGGGAACTCAAAGAGTCATCTTCGCAGAGTCTTTAGAAATGTGACTTAGTATCCTCAGGGCGCCCGATGCAATGGTTTTTTTATGAAATCTCTTCAACGGACATTCACCAAGTGTCTGCTCTGGCATCCCCAGCCTGTGATTCTCACCATCTGGGAGACTTTGAAGACTTGTGACCGATTCCTTTAGAGCTGTGAACGACTACATCTCCTCCATGAGTAAAGCAAGAGGCAGGAGGCTTTTGTGAGAACTGTTGATGATCTGGCAGAGGATTCAAATAAAGCTGAACTATTTTTAAAGTACTTGCTAAGCGGAAATGATATGAAATTTATGTATATATACATATACATACATATATATTCACTCACACATATATGTACATATACACATATATGTTATATGAGTGTATGTCTGTGTCTATGTGTGTTTGTATATGTGTGTGAGTGTGTTTGTATATATATGTGTGTGTGTGTGTGTGTGTGTGTGTGTGTGTGTGTGTGTGTGAAAGAAAATGCTTTGCTCCCAACTTACTCCTTCATTTCACTTTTTACCTCAGCCCACCCAGGCGAGACCCTCTTCTGTTCATTAGGCATACCTTTCTCTTTGTTCCACTGTATCTTGTTTCATCCTCTTTATTTCTGTTATCCATGCCCCTCTTTCCTGCTTAACCAAATGCTCATTCTTGAAAGCCAGCTCCAACACAACCTCCTTCGTTCCTTTAATCTTGTGTTGTGTAAGTGACTTTGGTGTATTACTTTGTTCTAGCATTGCTTTGCTCTAAGTGTGCATAGCACACAGTCTTTCCTTCTCCACTGTGAGTCTTCTGAGGGCAGGAACCCTGCCAATTCAGCCTGGTGTTCCCTTTCATCCTGAGACCATGCTCTCTTTTCACTGGTGTTGGGCAGGGTGGAGGCTACCGATGTCTGCGTCTCCCAGGCCATGAGAGGCCAGTCAGTGCTATAGTGCTCCCACAGTGCTTGCAAGCAACAGAAGCATACCTTGACTGGTTTAAATGGAAAAGAAACTCTGGGAAAGGAAACTGGGTGGCTCACAGACTCTCCAAGAATGCTGGAGAATAAGCATAGAAAATATCTGGGAATGAAGGGAGGCTGGGGCCAGAGTCATACCTACAGCCAACCTGATGAGGACCCACTGCCCTCGTGGCTCGGCCCCTTCCCTATTGGTAACTGCATAAAATGTCTGCGCCTCATTTTTCTCATTCATAAATTGGGGATGATAGTCATAATGAGCTGTCTCAGGGGTTGTGTTGAGGATTAAACATTTAGGTGAATGCCCAGCACATGATGGCCACCCAGGACTTGAGTGCAATGGTCTGAATGTTTGTGTCCCTTCAGGATCGGTATATGGAAACCTAATCATCACTCGTGATTACCTATGATGTGATGGCATCAGAAGGGGTAGAGGAGGAGCTGGAACTCCAGGACTGAGGGGGAGACTGTGGAGCAGGGCAAGGTGGGTTAACCCCAGTGGAAGCAGCAGTAGTGGAAACTGCAGTAGTAGAAACAGCCGGGCCTCTGTCAGAAAGGTCGCTATGGAGCTGGGGGGGGGGGGCTGGCCTGGTGGTAAGAGGCTGTGGGAGTCATCAGGAGGTCATGGACACTGTGGAGACAGGTAAAATATGACCAAAAGCTTTGCCAGGAAGAGGTTTGCGATAGAATATGGGTCCTATTCACACTGAAGAAGAAAAAGGAGGAGGAGTTGAGGGCCTGGTTTAGAGAAAACCCAAGGGAGAGTGATAGTACATGGCCAAGACTGGGTGGCTAAAAGGAGAGTCCTTGGGCCTGGGGCCCCAGAGAGCAAGTTCCAGTGACCATGTTGGCTTCATGAGGGCAAGAGCCCCAGCATGATACCTGCTACATTGCAGATGCTCAATAACTGCTTGTTGCAAGGTGAGGGAATAATTGAAGATGGCAGTTTTAAAAATCTTTCTACTTTGTGCTTGCACAGTTGAAAAAAAAGATGTAGGAAGTAACCCAGTCTCAATTCCTCTTCTTTCCCCAGTGATGGAGGGTGTCAGGAAGAGGTGGACTGCAGTAGAAGAGGCGAGACGTGAGAATAGCAGGGATATAGCCTAGACCACGCCTTCCTCTTCTAGACTTCCTCAGTAGGGTTCCCAGTCAGGCTGAAGCTAGGGTGCAAAGCTATGCTGTGCTTGTGGCCCAACTCCTAAAAATTAAAAATGCTCCAGGTAAAGGTAGATCCATAACCATCATTGCAGGCATAAGAGGTCAATCTGTCTCTTACAATCCAGTAAGTTCTTTTAAAAAGCCAAGCAAAAAGCAAAGGTCTGATGAGGTAGAACTGGGTCCCCTCCCTAGCAGCAGAGTATGTGTGCTGCTGTGGAGATGGGCAGGATCGCTGTATTTGGATTTGTCAGATGTCTCAACCTACTTTTCAAGTGTTGGGTTTGGTAAAATGCAAAATGTATTTTGCCAAGCACTTTTCCCCTTAATTACATGTGTACATTTTGAGGGAAATTTAATCCATATGTTTCTGATTTGTTTACGTGGAAATCATTAAAATGTTGTTTTCCAAGAGCCATTTGATGTGCAAGAAGGTTCACGAACCTTTTAAAAAGCTGTTTAATCTTTTTTGCTTTCTCTTTTGTTTCTTTTCCTTTCACACACGTGTATGTGTGTGTCATAGACAGAAAGACAGAGAAAGAGAGAGAGACCATGCCCAAGTGAGCAAGTGACTCACCCCAGGATGTCAAAAACACATCCTGGTCCTAAATGGCTTTTCTTCTTGGGATTCTGAACTATACCATTTGGAGTGGGCTTGAATCTTGCTTCCATCTCTGTCTCCCAGGCCTAATTTAATACAATGATAAGATAGTCTTGAATTGAAATTGGGAGTCAAGATCAGAGGAATTAGGCCAGAGCACATTTCTGTGGCCCAACAGAAAGACACTCAAGAAGACCTCCCACGTGGCCTGTTGGTGCCTGCAGTTCTCACCAAGGTCTAGTAAACTTTCCCAAGCTGCAGTTTGGGTTCCAGGTACCCTGTTCCAATAGTGTAAGCACAACGGAACTAAGGCGTTTGGCAAGACACACAGATATTGCCGCTGAAGTGACTCCACAGTTGTCATCCTAAAGTACACATAGTTTTTCTCTTCTACTTTGGAAGTTATATTTTTATATCATAGAATAACTATCTCCTATTTTAAATTCACAGATTGGGTAGCTGAATTTCTTCCTATTGGCAGTTCCTTCACACTTCTGAATTTGTATGTGTGGCCACATGCATATCCACATGGGTCTGCATAGATGTGTATGTTCATGTGTGAATACATAGGTTCGTGTCTGTATTTTCTCAAAAGTGGTGTTAGTGGAAGGAGAGTGTCATGTGGCCCTTGATGGGCCCTCAACCCTCTGCTTAGGCTTATATTTGGCTTAGAAGTTGCACTTGATCAATGACTGGATAGATGGATAAATGGATAGATGGTTGGATGGGAGGAAGAGTGGGTTATTTACCAAGAGCCATGCTCTGTACTGAGCATTTTAACTGCATTATCTCAGTGACAACAACCCCAGTGCTGAAGGCAGCAATCCCATGACCATCCTCCAAGGCAAATCTTCCATAACCTCTGTTCTAGAGTCTGGTCCAAGGGCATCACGTGGGGTAAAATTCAGAGGCATCACTTCAGATGCCGGGTGATTATTCCCCAAAATGCAAGTGGGAAAGGAGCTTATACCTCTTGCCAAAGGCTTTCTGAAACACTGTTCTTGTCCCTGGTCCCTTTTCACCTGACCCATTGTCCTGTTCTTTCTCCATTGTCTTTGGTTTGGTCTACTGTGTGTCTCTTTCCAGAGCCACCAGGGAGCCAATGGAGAGCAACAGGCCTGGACTTGCATCCAGTGCTCTGAGTACCAGCTTAGTGGGTGGACTAGGAAAAGCATCTCACTCTTGGGCCCTCTGTTTCCTCATCTGTAAGGTATAAAATGTTCCTGTAAGCATTAAAGGAAGTAGAGGTACAGCACCCAACACAGCGCCTGGCACACAGAGTCACTTGATACATATTGACTCCCCATACCAAACCTATTCCCAGCTCTCTGTAAACCAGACGGGTTTCCCCCACCACCCTGATGAAAACCTGCTGTCCTCTTCCCTTCTGGAAAGGCCTGTCTTTCCTGAGAGCCCAGCTGCCTTGTCTTTTCCTCTGGCCTCAGCACTCCTCTCCAGAAGCATTTCCTGCCCCCTCGTGTATGCCTCCACAGTTTTGTGTCGCCTTCTGTTGGAGTCGTCATCACATTATGGAGTAGTTTCTTTTTCACTGACTTCTCTCATCTTGAACGTGGGATCCCTGGCTGTGTTTTTTCATCCCCTTGGGAACTTAGCAGAGGATCTGGAGTAGGTAAAATCCTCCCTAGATCCTGTTGAGTTGAACTGAATCCCCTTCTGAGCATTTTAACTGCGTTGCTTTTCTGCTTGTTGGTTCTGTCAATTCTTCTTGTACTTGCATTTTGATTATTTTGTTTTGTTTCTTAAGACAGTAATTTTAGATGTATGTCTAATGAAGTAATACTACTTTCAGGCTCTTTACATTTGTTTGTATTTTTAACCTCGTTTTTCAAAGGAAGGAAAACAAGATGGAGTCTTGCCTTTGGGAGCTGAACCTGGGCTAGAGAAGTTTTCAAAGGTGAGGCCAAGGGCAGGGAAGGACAATGGAAGAGTAGGAATGGTTATTAACAGTGTTTCAGTTCATCTTGGTGTCCCGACATTTGTGAAATATCATAGTCATAGTAGAAAGCCAGATTTTGTAGGTGATTTACTATTTTTTATGGCTTAGAGAGGATTCAGGGTTATTTCTATGATAGCATCATTCTTAAGCACCTGTTTTCTGGTATGTGTTTTGACTGAAGGTGATGCCACCTTCAGTACTCTAGAAATTGCTGCAGTGGGTATTACAGCCTCGGGTGGCAGTCAAAGATGTCCTAGTGGGGAAAGTAGATTAAGAGCCACTGTCCCTGGGCTGACTCAACCAGCAATATATGTCACAGGTCCCCATGTGTAAGAAAGAGAGTGCTGATAAAATGCAGGCTGGGCCTCCAGGACTTAAGAACCATAGCAGAGACCTGTGGATGGTCCTGCAGGTGACCCCCAGGTCTCCTTGGACAGTGCTGACCAAGGTACTCTGGGCCAGCCAGGTGGCTTACTCAGAGCATGTGGTCTGAAAGTGAATGTAATGTATTTTTTTGTCCTGATACTGACCCTGCCCCCACAAAGGGTTCAGACCATGATGCTGGCTCCTGTGTACAATAGGCATTAGGTTGCACCTTTCTCATGAGGGTTTTGCAGGATTAAATGAAATGATGTATGTTAAGAATTTTGAACTGTGACTACTATGTGACAAAAACTTACTGAGAGTCTCAATTGTTAAAGTTGTTACATGAATGTTGACAGTAACACTCACAGTGTCGTGACTGATGCCTGAGGATATCTCTGACATGGAGCCAGGTAGCATTCCTTTTCTTCCTGCACCTGGAAACCCTTTTATCACTGCAGTTGTACTCAGTAAACAGAAAAAAGCATGCAGTCAGAACTACAGAGTTGGGGCCGACAAGCACCTTGGCAGGTGGCCTGGCCTCAACACCTGCACCTGTCTCCACCCACCTGCTCATCACTCACAGACATGGGGAAGTTATTTGTGTCCATATCCTACTGCTTGGGCCACATGCTGCAGAGAACATTGGTGTCACTGTCAATTAGAGGCTGTAGGGCTTCAAATAATGCTCTCAGGTTTCCTTTTGTGTGGGACCTGGGTCCCTCAGCTGTTTGATGTTACCTGCCTTGGCACGAACATGAAGAAAAATCTTCCTTTTTACTTCTCAGAGTCTTTTGTTCTTTCCATCTCTAAGTTGATGGACACTTCTGTCTGGAGCACACTATCTGCTTATTGTTTTTGGGCACACTTGCTTCTGTATTAGTCAACTGATAGCTCCCTCTCAGTTTTCTTTCTTCAAGTAATATTTATGTGGTATTTACCACGTGCCAGACCTAACACAATTCTACCCACAACTCAGTGAAGAAGGAGCCATTATTATTCCCACTTTACAGGTGAGAAAACTGAGGCTCAAAGACTTGCTCAGAGTCACTGAGCTGGTAAAGTAGACAAGTCAGCAAGCAAACCTGGTGCTTTGACTTCAGAACCAGCAGGGTACACTGTCAATACTGCATCCTACATGCGCCATATCGACTGCCCAAGGACTGAGCCTGAGGGTTCAGTTAATTGTGCCATGCCTGTTTACATGCACACTTTATGCGTGCAGCAAATGGAAGTCCCTGTTTTTGTCAAATCTTGCTATTTTCTTCTCAGCATGTGAAAAATCCATCATAAATGAAAACTAGTCTTATTTTATATAAACACGTCCAATTTCTTCCCTTTATCAAAATAACGTTGGAGCAAAAAGCCATCACAAAAATGTGAAGCGAATTCTGCACCAGAATGCCAATGGGTACCAACTGCTCACACATTGGGGATATTTCTGTCAGGGATGAGACGGCTCCACATTTAATCCTGCAAACCTACCATACCAAAATATGTACAAGACACACGAATAAGGAGGTGATGATTCACAGTGGAAAAAGGCTTTTCTCCTTGCCAGAGAGTTCACTGTTGTGTGCTCAGAAGAGAATTCCTCCGCTGACGCAACTGGAGCAGCATTTGCAAAGCTGAGTTCTGTGGGACACCACCATCATCTATTGTCTTTTAAATAAATATCTGTGGAGCCCTTTTAGCGAGGGAATAGTGAGGAGTAGGTAGGCTCTGGTCATGCTCTCGTGGAGAATATAGGTCAGTGAAGAGGGTGATGGGAAGTAACCATACAACTGAGCATATGATGCACTTGGAAAGGCACACCATAGCGGAAGGGGTTGTGGTACAATGAGTTTGTGTCCCAGAACAGCTCAGACTAGGCTGAAAGAGGTTGAGGTGGCCACCGTCAGAGGGCATGGCTCAGCTGCCATCTGAAGGATGTGTAGGAAATAACTTAGGCAAGGGTTGAGCAGGTTGAGAGTAGGAGTATTGCAGTAGAGGGAACGGCTCATACAAGATGTTGGTAAGTGGTCCTTGACAACATGTTTTGGGATGAAAGAGGGAGGGTGATGCTGTGTAGAATCTGTTGCTCTTGGCATTCCCCTCTATACATGAGATGCTCAAGGAATACAAGTTTCTACCACAGAGAGACGTTCAGTTGTGTGAATCAGTGTTTCCTTAACTTAGTTGATTATGGCATCCTTTTTTCACGGGACAGCCATTTGTACCTCAGGAGGCATAGGTTTCCCTGGGACTCAGAGAATCTGCTGAGCTGAAGCTTCCAGTGCCCAGGGTAAAGGTCTCAAGGTGCACCAGCAAGTGATAAAGATGCAGAAGAAAAGATTTAGAGGAAAATGCAGAGGAAATGTTGTGTGAGTGCTGTGTGTGTGAAGGATGTAAGTGGTTGTAAATGCAGAATATTTCTAAAGGAATGTTCAGGAAATTCATAGTGCTTACTTTCCACTTTCCATTCTCTGTTCAATCCGAATGTTTTGCAAGGAACATGTGTTGCTTTTTTAGTAATTAAAAATGAGAGAGCAAAAGAAGTTAATTTACAAAGCTTCCCATTCACAAGTAATTTTCCTGGGGATGCAGCTATCCCATAAAAGGAAATATACCTACTTGTAAATTGTTATTGGCTTCCCTAGTGAAAGTTCCCTCTGCTTTGTGGTGAAAGTGGTTGACAATGATTTCGTTAGAGACTAGAGAACTCTTAAGTAAGTTGTTTATGGAAGTCAGTGTGGATGCAACCTTCCCAGGGGATGGTGTTAAGTGTCATATTCTGTCCTTACAGTGGCGGTAGTTATTTTAAGATGAATGATGTTGACCTGGGAAAAGAGAAATTATTTGCCTCTGGAATGATTCTATGATACTCCAGTCATCTGTTAATGGGTATCACAGACATGGGAATGCCCTGCCCCAAACATGAAGAACATTCTGCACTTGGAAAAAGAAATACATCAAGGTTTCCAAGGGTCAGACCGGAAACTGGGATTAGAAGTGAGGTTCTCTCTTCTCAGGAAGTGGCAGTTCTCTCATTGACACAGGATCAGGTAACCTGCAAGAGGCCTTTGTGCAACAGCTGTTCCTGGGCCTTCGTGGACCCTTTAGAGGGGAGTGAGGGGTCTGATAAAGACCCAGAGCGATGTGACCAAGGATGTTTACTCCCACTGTCACAGGCCACATCCTGGAGTCTGGCCTGCATCAGGGACATGTGTTGCAAAGGATCTGGACTGGGAGTTCCTTGCAGGACATCTTCACTACCTGAAGGATGCCTGGCAACCGCACACGTGTTCCTTAGGGGTAAGATGCCCACTCTTAGCTATATTCTCTGCTCAGGGCCACAAGTTCCTCAAGATGACATTTAGGAGCTCATGCCTCAGGTGTCTTGGGTGGAATCTAGTATAAATGACTTGGTGGCCTTCCTTATTTCTCAAGATATCACATGCTGTACATGTGGTGCTCCATTTCTTAATCTCCAAGGGGCCACCATATTGTACTCCTTCTCAAGTCTTAAGTGAGAGAGTGAGTTATGTATATTTCTGATGCTCTTCTTCTTTTTTCTCCCTCTCCCTTCATGGTAGTAGAACAATTCCTGAGTGATTTCTGCCTCAGCAACTGCTGCTGCACTGTTTCATGTCCACACATGTAGATATTTGTTTCCCCACCTGCACGGAGATGCAACTTTATCCTTTAGTAGGTAGATTAATTCACATCTTAGAGAGAAATAAAATGGCTTAGAGACACTGAAGGGCACATCACTCCACATGGTGAAACTCAGGCTGGAGTTAAAAGTCTTTGGGTTCCAAATTTGTGATTTCCCACTTGTGCTATGAAGCAGAGCCTCTAGGATTGTCCCTGGTGTCTTAACATAAAAGCATAGCTGACTATACCTCAGCTTTGTACACCTCAGAATCCCTGGTGTTTGGAGGTGTCATTCTAGAGTGAACCTTTCGAATATCCTTCTAAGGAAGCACAGTGGGCTCCCATAATTGTCCTGAATGGAATCTTTTCAGAGAGTGAGCAGGTCTTCAGAGGCTTTTTATTTTAAACCAGGGTGGATGGGTGGGGATGGGGGGGGTGGTATCTTGCTGCCAATGTAGAGCCAGGACTGATGCTGTGTGGTAGGATAGTTATGAGTGAGGCTTAGGGTCCAGTCCCTCTTTAACACTTGCTGGCTGTCAACTAACCTCTGTGAAAGCTAGTTGACTTCTGCAAGACTCAAGATTCCCATAGTACAATGGGGAACAAGCTACCTGAGAGAAGGAATGGTGGACAAAGGGGGAGGAGGAAAGGAGTGGGAGGAGGGGGGAGAGAGAGCAAGAGTGAGCACCTAGATTTCTTTCCAGGGTCTGACAAGCCCATAGTATAAGTGCCCCACAGAGAATGCCAAAGTGGGGTCACACAGAGTCCAGGAATCTTCCTTATGAGTTTGGCACCTGCAGGATCTGAGTCACCCGTCTGGGACCAGCTGTAGGCTTCTCTCACCCTCAGTTAATAAAAAAGGAGAAAGGATATGGGTTTGGTGGCTATTTTTTACTTATACAGGAAAAGCCATCTTCATCCTTTAAATGTGGATTCTGCATAAAAATATTTGAAAATGAAATTTATTAGCTGATGTTAGGCACTAACAAGTACATTGTTATTTGAGTAAAAAAGGATTCAAGAAATGATGATGGGAACCTAAGAACCTCCCAAGGTATAGGGGTCCAGATTGCAGCCTGCACATACAAGGTGTGGTGATGGCCACCTGTGGGGAGGGGTATCTACATGCTAGCTCTCATCAAGTGACAGATGGGGCTCTCTCAGGATTGTAGGGGAAGTGGCAAGATGGCGATGGAGCAACCCGGTCTGTAAAACCCTCTGCAAAGGAGAACTGCAGTGGGTCTCTGACTCTCGCCCCGGGGGCTGCGGACCCCAACATCACAGCCTGCTCTTCATATGGAGC
>NW_007251163.1:228303-238081 GCF_000164805.1 Carlito syrichta | reverse complement strand
ACCCTAACTGCAATCTAATTTACCAGCTTGAAAAGAAAACTAGAAATCAGAACTGAAAGGACATTGGACTTAAACAAAATGTCTCAGAGTGTGCTTTATTGATTCTGTTAGTTTAATGACTTAATTCTATTCCTACTGTATTGTTCCTTTTTTCCTCTTCCTTTTCTTCTCTTTTCTTCTTTCTGTAAACCATATCTTTGTATAGAGGAACAGCACACTAACAAGGTGGTTGGTTAGCTTGTATGTTAGCATCACTATATATTTTATTTTTTGTATGAGAGTTGGTTCTTCTGTAGCTGAGGTCTATTGTTTTTATCTGTTTCAGTATAGGCCTCTCTCTCTATTTGTTGGTACATTCATTTGTTTCCCCCCTTACTCCTCTATCTCTCCACCCCCCTCTTCAACCCACTGTCTGCTCCATTCTCTCCCCTCTGCTAACCACATTTTATTTAAGGGAGTAAACCTACAGGCCCACTGAACGGACAGATTCCAAGGCAGTGGGAAGTGGGTTCCAGATTATCCACACACCTGTCAGCGAATACCAGGTCCTGCAGATCGATTTTGAATCACAGCTTCCCCCTTAAGTAAATCTCAAAACTGCAAAAATGACCACCCCAATCTACAGTGCAACTCCAGAATTGAACAAAGTAAGAGAGCATACATAAAGAATAGGAGATTGAACAAACAGAAGTAAAAGCAATCCCTTTACCCTGAATAGCAGAATTAAAGAAGACGGTGACGTGGAGGGAAGGAAAAAGTAGGGAGGGGAAAAACCGCACAAATGAAGAAAAACCAAAAGAAGAATATAGTTCTCACACAGACCCCTGGGAGATCAGACACTGAGAAAACAGATTCTGGAACACAAAAAATGAAGAGCCCCCAGAATGACTGGTTACATGCAACAAAACCAGACATCAAGACATTAATGGAAAGAATTTTAAAAATTGAGGAGAGACAAGAGGAAAATAGGAAGAAATGACAGCAGTAAAGAATACTGTGATGGAAAGGAATAACAGACTAATAAGCATGGAAAGCAGAATCAGCAAAGCAGAAGAAAGAATCTCAGAGCTCGAAGACCAAAACACAGAACTAACCCAAACTGTCAAAAGCATAGAAAAGACTTTCAAAAAGACAGAACAAAACCTGCAAGAGATGAATGATCACTTCAAGAGACCAAACCTAAGAGTAATTGGGCTTCCTGAGGCAGAGAGAGAAACAGAAGCCACACTGGAACAAACATTTCATGAAATCATTCAAGAAAACTTCCCTCATCTCATCAAGGATGAAAAAATTCAAACACAAGAGATTCAGAGAACCCCTGCAAGACAACAAATGAGAAGACCAACTCCCAGACACACAATAATTCGCCTAAACAAAGTAGCTATAAATGAAAAAATCCTAAAGGCAGCAAGAGAAAAAGGCCAGACTACCTACCAGGGAAAACCAATTAGAATAGCAGCAGATTTATCAACAGAAACCCTTCAGGCTAGGAGAACCTGGAGCCCTATCTTCAAAGTTCTAAAAGATGAACAATTTCAACCAAGAATAACCTACCCAGCCAAACTAAGCTTCATTATTGAGGGAGAATTGAAATCTTTTCCAGATATCCAATCCCTAAGAACCTACGCTACCGCCAGACCACCTCGACAAGAAACACTTAAGAAAGTACTGAACACAGAAGAAAAAGAAAAAAGAACAACAATATTCTTTACAAGAGTACAGGTAAAAGATTAAAAACACACATGAACCAACTCCAAAACCCAAAGAAAGACAACAAACAAACAGGAGCAACTCTGTAAAAACCTTATGACAGGGATCAACTCTTGCATTTCAATTATTAGCCTAAATGTGAATGGACTAAATGCACCACTGAAAAGACATAGAATGGCAAAATGGATAAAATATCATCAGGCAACAATCTATTGCCTTCAAGAGACTCACCTCACTAGAAAGGACACCCACAGACTCAAAGTAAGAGGATGGGAAACAAACTTTCAGGTGAACAGAATACAAAAGAAAGGAGGAGTAGTGATCTTAATTTCAGATAAAATACCCTTCAAGCTATTAAAAATCAAAAAAGATACAGAAGGTCACTACATAATGATAAAAGGCTCAATCCATCAACAAGAAATATCTATCCTAAACATATATGCAACCAACATAGGTGCGCCAACTTTCATAAAGCAACTTCTAGGAAAACTAAAGAAAGATATTGACTCTAACACCATCATAACTGGGGACTTTAATACCCCACTCATAACCCTAGACAGATGATCAGGACAAAAAATCAGCAAGGCGATCCGGAACCTCAATGTGACTTTGGACCAAATGGACTTAATTGATACCTACAGAACACTCCATCCAAAGACCACAGAATACACATTCTACTCATCACCATATGGAACATATTCTAAGATCGACCACATACTCGGCCATAAATCAAGCATAAAAAAATTTAAAAGGACTGAAATTCAACAATGCACCTTCTCGGACCACAGTGGAATAAAAATAAACATTGACACCAACAAGGTCCCCCCAAAACCCACAAAGACATGGACACTAAACAGCATGATGCTAAACACCTCCTGGGTCAATGATAAAATCAAAACAGAGATCAAAAGATACCTGGAAACAAATGAAAATGAGGAAACATCTTATCAAAATCTCTGGGATGCCCTGAAAGCTGTAGTAAGAGGGGAATTTTTATCCCTACAAGCACACGTGAAGAAAATAGAAGGAACAGAAATTCACAACCTAACAAGCCACCTAAAGAAGCTGGAAAAACAAGACCACAAAAACCTTAATTTCAGCAGAAGACTCCAGATCACCAAAATAAAAACCCACATCCAAGACATAGAAGACAAAAAGATAATACAAAACAAATCAATGAAACAAAAAGCTGGTTCTTCAAAAGGATAAACAAGATCGATGGTCCCCTAGCTAGACTGACCAAGAAAAAACGAGAAAACAACCAAATAAGCACAATCAGAAACACAAAAGATGAAGTCACATCTGACCCTGAAGAAATACAAAAGATCATTAGAGACTACTATGTACACTTGTATGGAAACAAACTTGAAAACCTTAAGGAAATGGAGGACTTTCTGACATCACACAACCTACCTAGGTTGGAACAAGAAGAAATTGAGAACCTAAATAGGCCAATAACAATCAAGGAAATCGACTACGTAATAAGAAAACTTCCTACAAAAAAAAGTCCTGGTCCAGATGGCTTTCCAGCAGAATTCTACAAGACATTTAAGGAGAAGCTGATACCAATCCTACTGAAGGTATTCCAGGTGATTGAAAAAGATGGAACTCTCCCCAAATCATTTTATGAAGCCAACATCACATTGATACTCAAGCCAGGTAAAGATTCAACAAAGAAAGAGAACTACAGGCCAATATCTTTGATGAACATAGATGCTAAAATTCTCAACAAGATCCTAGCAAACCGGATTCAGCAATACATCTCAAAAATCATCCATCATGACCAAGTAGGCTTCATTCCTGTGATGCAAGGTGTTCAACATTCGTAAAACCATAAATGTAATTAAATACATCAACAGATGTCAAAACAAAAACCACATGATCATATCATTAGATGCAGAAAAAGCTTTTGATAAAATCCAGCACTCCTTCTTGATAAAAACCCTTGAACATCTAGGCTTACAGGGAACATACCTCAAAATAGTAAAAACCATCTACGAGAAACCCACAGCCAGCATACTCCTAAATGGACAAAAATCGGAACCAATTCCCCTGAAAACTGGAACTAGACAAGGATGCCCACTCTCACCCCTCCTGTTCAACATAGTATTGGAAGTCCTGGCTAGAGCAATCAGAGAAGAGGAGGCAATCAGGGGTATCCAAATAGGAAAAGAGGAAGTCAAGTTATCTCTCTATGCAGATGATATGATGGTGTACCTTGAAAACCCAAGAGAATCTGTCAAAAGCCTCCTTACACTGATAAAGTCCCTTGGCAACGTCTCAGGATACAAAATAAATGTATAAAAGACAATAGCATTTCTCTACACCAATAATAAACAAACAGAAACCCAAATAAAAAACACAATTCCATTCACAATAGCCACCAAAAAAATGAAATACCTTGGCATCTTCCTAACCAAAGACATGAAAGGCCTTTACAATGGAAATTACAAAACACTGCTCAAAGAAATCAAAGATGACACAAACAAGTGGAAAAATATCCCATGCTCATGGATTGGAAGAATCGACATTGTGAAGATGTCCATCTTACCTAAGGCAATCTACAAATTCAATGCAATACCCATCAAATTACCAGCAACATTCTTCTCAGACCTAGAAAAAACAATACAGAAATTCATATGGAAACACAAACATCCAAGAATAGCCATAACAATCCTCTGCAAAAAAAACAAAGCAGGTGGTATCACATTGCCAGACTTCAAACTTTATTATAAAGCTACAATCATCAAAACAGCTTGGTATTGGTACAGGAACAGGCATATAGATCAATGGAATAGAATTGAGATTCCAGAAGCAAAACCTCAATTTCTCAACCAATTCATCTTTGACAAAGCCCCCACCACCTACCACTGGGGAGAGGAGAACCTATTCAGTAAATGGTGCCAGGAAAACTGGCTGACCACATGCACAATATTGAAACAGGACCCCTATCTATCTCCATGCACAAAGCTTAATTCCAAATGGATCAGAAGACCTAAATGTAAAACCTCAAACCATAAGAACCTTAGAAAAGGAAGGAAATACCCTCATGGAAATTGGAACTGGCATCCAATTCCTGAACAAAACCCGAAACCCACAGGTCATAAGAGAGAAGATAGATAAGTGGGACCTTATTAAACTGACAAGTTCTGCAAAGCCAAAGAAACCATCAAGAGAACAGGGAGACAGCCTACAGACAGGGAAAAAGTATTTGCCAACACCAGGTCTGACAAAGGCTTAACATCCTAGATCGCCAAGGAACTCAAACGTGCTGAAAAGAAAAAAAACAAACAACCCCATTATAAAATGGGCAAAAGATATGAACAGACACTTCACAAAAGAAGACATCCGACCAGCCAACAGACACATGAAGAAATGTTCAACCTCACTAATCATCAGGGAGGTGCAAATCAAAGCCACACTGAGATACCACCTAACTCCAGTCAGAATGACAATTATCAACAACTCGAAAAATAACAGCTGCTGGAGAGGGTGTGGTGAAAATGGAACATTTCTACACTGTTGGTGGAAGTGTAAACTAGTGCAACCTCTGTGGAAAGTAGTGTGGCGATTCCTAAAAGCTCTAAAAATCGACCTTCCATATGACCCCGCAATCCCCCTACTGGGAATATACCCTGAAGAACTCAAATCACTCTATAAAAAAGATACCTGCACATGTATGTTTATCGCAGCATTGTTCACAATAGCAAGAACCTGGAAACAACCATGCTGCCCATCAAAAGCGGACTGGATTAAAAAAATGTGGTACATATGCACGATGGAATACTACGCAGCCATAAAAAAGAACAAAATCATGAATTTTGCAGCAACCTGGATGGAACTAGAGTCTATAATACTGAGTGACCTCTCACAGAAACAAAGATCCGAGTATCACATGTTCTCACTCCTATAATGGACCTTGAACATCCAATGTAATACCATAAGAAAATGACTGACGGTACTGGGAAACTATGACGGGGGAGTGAGATGGGATTAACAGTAGCAAATATCTGTTGGGGACGGGGAAACACCTCTTATCAACAGGGTGCCTGAATGAAACGTAATTGTATACCTAACCCTTAACTGTACCCCACAAAACCATAATAAAAAATATTAAAAAAAAAAGTGACAGATGGGTGCCATTTGGATAGATATGAAATGCCTATACACGTGAAATCTGCAGTGTGTTGTGAAGGCCCGCTGCTTCACACTCACCAAGTTCATCACTGAGAAAGGTACTCCCCAGAGACCCATTTATAAGATTAGAGGTCAACCTCTTTTGTTAACAGCAGTGATTCTTGGCAAGGAAGGACCTCCAAGGAAGCAGGATCCACAGAGGTATGAGTGGACCTAGACCACTTTCTAGCCCAGATGTTGTTCTGGGAACTCTCCCTGTGCATCCTTTGCAATCTCACAATGCTCTCGGCAATACCAGCATTTGAAAGGCAGGGGTGACCCTCTTCATGGAATCAAAATCTAGAGACTAGCAGACCTGCACCAGAGTGAGTTGGAGATGAAGAAGTTTGATCTCTGCCCAGTGGGATAGGGAGTCTCTTCAGAGCCTTGTCCCCCTTTTCAAGACAGTGCAGCAGCAAAGATAATATGCTTTCCCCATCTTAAGCAGCCCCTTTACCTAATAAATAGCTTAGTCATAGGAGACACGTAATACACTTTCAAGTTGTGCCAGAAAGAGTCTTATCTTCCATTTCCAGACCTGTGGCATTTATTTCTGTATAATGGATGGCCAAATTAGGAGGAATTGTTTCATAGATACTCTGTCTCTGAAGGGATGTGGTTTTTATTAGCTCAACTGACAGAAATCTAACTGAAATGTCCTGTGGACAAAGGATGGAGGCCAAGATCTGATGTTAAATGGGCAGTGACTCTTAACTTGGTGAGAAGTATACAGCATTATGCCAACATTGAATCACTTAAGTTAAGGCCACTGGGACCATGGCAGTGTCAGCCAAGAAATGAAGTAAAGGGTCTGAACACATCTGTTGTATCTTGTGTCTACATTAAGAATAAAAACACAAATATGGTGGGCTGCAATATTGTGGAAACTGAAGTTACTAACTGAGAGAAAGCTGGTTTTACGAAAGTATAAGTTAAACACTTGGTGGTTCCAGTCTCCTTCTGAATAGATATTTAGGAGGACTGAAGTTCATTACACGTATAACAACTGATATTTAATAAGTGCCCTATTGTAGTTATTTCCAGTCTTTATTGAACTATGACACATCGACATGCCAAGAAGAGGCAACTCAGTCAGAGGTACTGGGCCAGCACCATCTCCCTTCCTGAGAGCTAAGGGATCATTGTCTTAGTGGGAGGCTAGCTTTTGTGTTTAATCTTAGAAGCAAATGAGGCTGGGTCATCATGCAGCTAATTTTTCAATGTATTTGTCCCAAACACATTAGCACTTCACAAAGCCTAGAATTGACTAGGCCCAGAGGCAGTATCATGAAGAAGTAACCATTTGTGCTGTAGAGAGACAATCTGGGAGACACTGGGCACTAGACGGTGGAGAAGTGGTTCTAATTTCAATTCACATACTGTCAAAATCACTCAGAGACTTGCTTTATTTTTCTTAACCTCTTTATTGAGATAGAATTCAAACATATAATTTGCCTATTTAAAGTGTACAATTCAGTGGTTTTTAGTGTATTCACAGATATGTACAGCCATTTATCAGCAATCAACTTTAGAGCATTTTTATCACCTCACAAAGAAAACTTGTATACTCTTTGGCTATCACCATCTACCTTCCCCACCACTTTTCCCTTCCCTAAAGAACCATGGATCTTTCTGTTTCTATAGGTTTACCCTTTTATCCATATAATGTTATTAAAATTTATCCATGTGGTAGCATGCATTCGTATTCTTTCCTTTTTATGGCAGAATAATAATCCATGGTATATATACTATATTTTGTTTATCTATTCATCTGTTGATGGATATGTGGGTTGCTTCCACTTTTTGCCTGTTATGACTAATGCCACAAGAACATTCATGTTTTTGTGTGGACACATGTTTTCATTTCTCTTGGGTATATACCTAGAAATGGAATTACTGTATCAAATTGTAAATGCCGTTTTACATCAGTGTTTAACTATTTAAGGAACTAGCAAAGAGACTGCATCATTTTCCACCAGCAACGTAGGTAGTTTGGAGTTCTCTATATCCATGGCAACTCTTGTTATTACCTAACTTTTTGTCAGAATTGTGAGTAGTGGTATCTCATTGTAGTTTTTATTTCCACTTCCCTGATGTCTAATGATTTCAAGTATTTTTTGTGTGCTTAGTGGCCATTTGTTATGCTCTTTGGAGAAATGTCAATTTAGATACTTTAGTCATCTTTAATTGGGTTGTATTTTTATTACTGTATTGTAAGATTTCTTCTATATACAAGATATATCATTTACAAATAGTTTCTCCCATTCTGTGAATTGCTCCTTTTTCTTTCTTAGTAGTGTCCTTTAAGGCACAAAAGTTTTAATTTTTATGAAGTCTAATTTATCTATTTTTAAATTTTGTTGCTTATGCTTTTGGTGCCATAGCTAAGAATCCATCGCCCAATCTAACATCATGAAGATTTAGTCCTATGTTTTCTTGTGAGAATTTTTTAGTTTTAGTTCTTACATTTGGTTTTTTATCCATTTGAGCTTGTTTTTGTATATGGTGTGAGGTAAGAGTCTAACTTCATTCTTCTGCATGGGGCTATCCATGGTTGTCTAAGCATGGTTGGTTGAAAAGATTATCCTTTCCCCACCAAAGAGGGGCATAGCACCACTGTTGAAAATCAGTTTACCATGATTTTTCTCTTCAGAAGGAAGATGCCTTGAGTATATTTACAGTCACCATGAGATGATTTGACAATCTGTCTTTTACCCTGGCCATGGTTATTCCAACTGTTAGGCTCTAGTAATTGGTGACTGATTCCTCTATTTTGTTTCAGTAATGCCCTGGGGCATAAATTGCTCCATAGGCAGATTCAGTCAAGTTCTGGTCCTTTTGAAGGAATATTTCTTAAGGTCAGAGTTTGAGATTTGGCCTCCTTCCCAGTGTCTCTTCCTCTGTATCTCTCCAATAAACTTGCCAGCCTACAGTTTAGTTTATATCTCCAATGTGTCTATCAAGCTCATCCCAATTGTATTGCACTGCAGCCTCCACTGTTTTTGTTTGTTTGTTTGTATGCTTTATTTTTTAAAAATTTTTACATTTTTTTTTTATTGTAGAGATGTGGGGTACAATTCAGGGTTAGGTATATAAACATTGATCAAGCAGGTATACTTGTTGATGAGGTACGCCCCTCCCTCCCCTAGCAGTTTCCCTCAACTACCGATCTCAAACCCTCAACCCCGCTCTCCTGACAGTTTCCCATTATTGCCAATTGCTTTCTTTCTTTTTTTTATCAATATTTTTTATTATGATGTTGTGGGGTACAGTTAAAGGTTAGGTATACAATTACATTTCATTCAGGCACCCTGTTGATAAGAGGTGTTTCCCTGTCCCCAGACAGATATTTGCTACTGTTAATCCCATCTCCCTCCCCCTATAGTTTCCCAGTACCGTCATTCATTTTCTTATAGTATTACATTGGATGTTCAAGGTCCATTATATGAGTGAGAACATGTGATACTCGGATCTTTGTTTCTGTGAGAGGTCACTCAGTATTATAGACTCTAGTTCCATCCAGGTTGCTGCGAAATTCATGATTTTGTTCTTTTTTATGGCTGCGTAGTATTCCATCGTGTATATGTACCACATTTTTTAATCCAGTCCGCTTTTGATGGGCAGCATGGTTGCTTCCAGGTTCTTACTATTGTGAACAATGCTGCGATAAACATACGTGTGCAGGTATCTTTTTTATAGAGTGATTTGAGTTCTTCAGGATATATTCCCAGTAGGGGGATGGCGGGATCATATGGGAGGTTGATATTTAGAGCTTTTAGGAATCGCCACACTGCTTTCCACAGAGGTTGCACTAGTTTACACTCACACCAACAGTGTAGAAGTGTTCCCTTTTTCGCCACACCCTCTCCAGCAGCTGTTATTTTTCGAGTTG
>NW_007251163.1:227634-227914 GCF_000164805.1 Carlito syrichta | reverse complement strand
CATGAGGGTATTTCCTTCCTTTTCTAAGGTTCTTATGGTTTGAGGTTTTACATTTAGGTCTCTGATCCATTTGGAGTTAATCTTTGTGCTTGGGGATAGATAGGGGTCCTATTTCAATCTTCCGCATGTGGTCAGCCAGTTTTCCCAGCACCACTTACTGAACAGGTTCTCCTCTCCTCAGTGGTAAGTGATGGAGGCTTTGTCGAAGATGAGTTGGTTGAGAAATTGAGGTTTTGCTTCTGGAATCTCAATTCTATTCCATTGGTATATATACCTGTTC
>NW_007251163.1:225694-227244 GCF_000164805.1 Carlito syrichta | reverse complement strand
AACTTGACTTCCTCTTTTCCTATTTGGATACCCCTGATTGCCTCCTCTTCTCTGATTGCTCTAGCCAGGATTTCCAATACCATGTTGAACAGGAGGGGTGAGAGTGGGCATCCTTGTCTAGTTCCAGTTCTCAGGGAAAATGGTTCCAACTTTTATCCATTTAGGAGTATGCTGGCTGTGGGTTTCTCGTAGATGGCTTTTACTGTGTTTAGGTATGTTCCCTGTAAGCCTAGATGTTCAAGGATTTTTATCAAGAAGGGTGCTGGATTTTATCAAAAGCTTTTTCTGCATTTAATGATATAATCATGTGGTTTTTGTTTTGACATCTGTTGATGTATTTATTTACACTTATGGTTTTATGAATGTTGAACCAGCCTTGCATTCCAGGAATGAAGCCTACTTGGTCATGATGGATGATTTTTGAGATGTATTGCTGAACCCGGTTTGCTAGGATCTTGTTGAGAATTTTAGCATCTATGTTCATCAAAGATATTGGCCTATAGTTCTCTTTCTTTGTTGAATCTTTACCTGGCTTGAGTATCAATGTGATGTTGGCTTCGTAAAATGTTTTGTGAAGAGTCCACCTTTTTCAATCACCTGGAATACCTTCAGTAGGATTGGTATCAGCTTCTCCTTAAACGTCTTGTAGAATTCTGCTGGAAAGCCATCTGGACCAGGACTTTTTTTTGTAAGAAGTTTTCTTATTATGTAGTCGATTTCCTTGATTGTTATTGGTCTATTTCGGGTCTCAATTTCTTCTTGTTGCAACCTAGGTAGGTTGTGTGATGTCAGAAAGTCCTCCATTTCCTTAAGGTTTTCAAGTTTGTTTCCATACAAGTGTACATAGTAGTCTCTAATGATCTTTTGTATTTCTTCAGGGTCAGATGTGACTTCATCTTTTGTGTTTTTGATTGTGCTTATTTGGTTTTTTGCTCATTTTTTCTTGGTCAGTCTAGCTAGGGGACCATCGATCTTGTTTATCCTTTTGAAGAACCAGCTTTTTGTTTCATTGATTTTTTTCTATTATCTTTTTGTCTTCTATGTCCTGGATTTGGGCTTTTATTTTGGTGATCTGGATTCTTCTGCTGAAATTAGGGGTTTTGTGATCTTGCTTTTCCAGTTTCCTTAGGTGGCTTGTTAGGCTGTTAATTTCTGTTCCTTCCATTTTCCTCATGTGTGTTTGTAGGGATATAAATTCCCCTCTTACTACAGATTTCAAGGCATCCCAGAGATTTTGGTAAGATGTTTCTTCATTTTCATTTGTTTCCAGGTATCTTTTGATCTCTGTTTTTATTTCATCATTCACCCAGGAGTTGTTTAGCATCATGCTGTTTAGTGTCCATGTCTTTGTGGGTTTTGGGTTTTGTCCATGTCTTTGTGACAACTTGTTGGTGTCAATGTTTATTTTTATTCCACTGTGGTCCGACAAGGTGCATGGAAGAATTTCAGTCCTTTTAAATTTGCTTATGCTTGTTTTATGTCCAATTATGTGGTTGATCTTAGAGTATGTTCCATGCGGTGATGAGTAGAATGTGTATTCTGTGGTCTTT
>NW_007251163.1:224823-225565 GCF_000164805.1 Carlito syrichta | reverse complement strand
ATGGGTTTCTTGAAGGCAGTATATTGTTGCCTGGTGATATTTTATCCATTTTGCCATTCTATGTCTTTTCAGTGATGCGTTTAGTCCATTCACATTCATGCTAATTATTATTATTATTATTATTTGAGTTGGAGTCTCACTCTGTCGCCCAGACTGTAGTGCAGTGGCCACTCCCGGCCACCGCAGCCTTTGTTGCTGGGCTTCGGTGATCCTTCCGCCTCAGCCTTCCAAGGAGCTGGAATTACAGGTATGTGCTATCACGCCTGGTGATTTTTTGATTTATTGTAGATATGAGGTCTCGCTGTCCAGGCAGGTCTCAAAATCAGGCAATCCACTCACCTCAGCCTCCCAAAGGCATGGGATTACAAGCTGAGCCACCGAACCCGGCAGGGTAATTATTGAAATGTGAGAGCTCATCCCTATCATAGAGTTCTTATAGAATTGTTGTTCTTCCACTGAGTTTTTTTTTTTTTTTTTTGGTCTGTCTTTTGGTTTTGGGGTTGGTTCATGTATATTTTATTCTTTTCCTTGTACTCTTGTGAATAATGTTGTTCTGTTTTCCTTTTCTTCTGTGTTTAGTACTTTCTTAAGTGTTTCATGTAGAGATGGTTTGGTGGTAGCATAAGTTCTTAGGGATTGGATATCTGGGAAAGATTTTAATTCTCCCTCACTGATGAAGCTTAGCTTGGCCGGGTAGGTTATTCTTGGTTCAAATTGTTTATCTTTTAGACTTTGAAGATAG
>NW_007251163.1:224199-224803 GCF_000164805.1 Carlito syrichta | reverse complement strand
AGTTTGTTCCAGTGTGGTCTCTGTCTCTCTTTCTGCCTCAGGAAGTCCAATTACTCTTAGATTAGGCCTCTTGAGGTAATCACTCACCTCTTGAAGGTTTTGTTTTGTCTTTTTGAGCTTATTTTCTGTGTTTTTAAGCGTTTGGGTTATTTCTATATTTTGTTCCTCAAGCTCTGATATTCTTTCTTCTGCTTGGGTAATTCTGTTTTTCATGCTTATCAGTTTGTTATTTATTTCATTCACAGTTTTCTTTATTAATGTTATGTCAGGTATCAACTCCTTCTTAGTTTCTTCTTGTGTCTCCTCAATTCTTTTTAATCTCTCCATTATTGTCTTGATACCTACATTTGTAGTTTGAGACCCTGCATTCTGGAGGCTCTTCATAGTTTGCATTCCAAAGTCTGTTTTCTCAATGTCTGCCCTCCCAGGGGTCTGGGAGCGACCCATACTCTTATTTGGTTTGTCTTCATTTGTGTAGATTTTTCTCTTTCTCCCCCTTTCCCTCCCCTTCTTTAATTTTGTTTTTGAGGGAAGGTGGGGTTGCTTTTATTTCTATTCTGCAATATCCTGTTCTTCCTTATGAGGGTCTTCTGGCTTTGTTCAC
>NW_007251163.1:219474-223450 GCF_000164805.1 Carlito syrichta | reverse complement strand
GGAACAGCAGCAGCAGGGGGCCACAATATCTGGCCCTGCGTGGAACCGAAGGTCCCCAGACCTCACACCAGCGTGGCTGGTGATGGGCTGGGGGATGGAGGAAGAGAAGCAAAAGTTTTTGGGAATTCACGTTTGGAGAATCTTACAAGTTCACTTATGCCATCGCCATCTTGTTCCCGTCCTGCCAATTGCTTTCTTATAGCATAATTGGTCAAGGTCCGCTTATGAGTGAGAACATATGGTACTCTGTTATTTGTTCCTGTGATAGATCACTGAGTATGATCAACTCTAAATCCATCCCAGATGCTGCAAAGTTCATATGTTTGTCCTTTTTATGGCTGCATAATATTCCATTGTGTATATGTACCACATTTTAAAAATCCAGTTCAGCTTCAGTGGGCAACATGGTTGGTTCCATGTTTTTGCTCTTGTGAATAGAGCTGCAACAAACATGCGTGAGCAGATATCTTTTTTGTAGAATGATTTGAGTTCCTCTGGGTATATTCCCAATAGGGGAATTTCTGGGTCATATGGAAGGTCAATTTCTAGTTCTTTTGGAAACTGCAATACTGTCTTCCAAAGAGGCTGCACTAGTTTGCATTACCACCAGCAGTGTAGCAGTGTTCCTTTTTGTTCGCATCCTCACCAGCATCTGTTGTTGTTTGTTTTATTAATGATGGCCATTCTTACTGGGGTTAGGTGATATCTCAATGTGGTTTTGATTTCCATTTCTCTGAGGATGATTGATTGAACACTTTTTCATGTGTCTGTTGGCTGCCTGTATATCTTCTTTTGTAAAGTGTCTATTCATGTCTTTTGCCCACTTTTTATGGGGTTGGTTTTTTTGTCCCTTTTGGTGCATTTGAGTTCCTTGTAGATCCTAGATGTCAGACCTTTGTCAGATATACAATTGGTAGATACTTTTTTCCCATTTTGTGGACTGTCTCCCTGCTCTCTTGATGGTTTCTTTTGCTTTATAGAAGCTTGTTAGTTTGATGAGGTCCCACTTGTCTATCTTATTTCTTAAGGTATGGGCATTTGGGGTTCTGAATAGGAATTGGTTGCCAGTTCCAATTTCCATAAGGGTGTCTCCTGTGTTTTCTAAGATTCTTATAGTTTGAGGTTTTATATTTAGGTCTTTAATCCATTTAGAGTTAATTTTTGTGTATGGTAATAGGTAGCGGTCCTGTTTCAATCTTCTGCATGTGATCAGACAGTTTTCCCAGCACCATTTATTAAATAGGTTTTCCTCTCCCCAGTGGTTGTTGTTGGAGGCTTTGACAAAGATGATTTGGTTGAGAAATTGAGGTTTTGCTTCCAGAATCTTGATTCTGTTCCATTGGTCTATGTGCCTGTTCTTGTACCAATACCAGGCTGTTTTGATTATTATAGCCTAAAGTTTGAAGTCTGGAAGTTGATACCTCCTGCACTGTTTCTTTTGCTAAGGATTATTTTGACTATTTGTGGTTGCTTATGTTTCCATTGTCATTTCCAGGTCCGAAAAGAATGATGTTGGTAACTTAATGGGTATTTTGTTGAATTTGTAGATTGCCTTTGGTAGGATGGACATTTTAAGAATGTTAATTCTTCCTATCCATGAGCATGGAATATTTTTCCATTTGTTTGTGTCTTCTTGAATTTCATTGAGCATTGTTTTGTAGTTATCATTGTAAAGGTCTTTGACTTCTCTGGTTGGAGAGATACCAAGGTATTTCATTTTGTGTGTGTGTCTGTGGCTATTATGAATGGGATTTTGCTTTTAACTTGGGTCTCTGCCTGCTTATTGTTGGTGTATAGGAATGCAGCTCTCTCTTGCACATTTATTTTGTCCCCTGAGACTTTGCCAAAGTCGTTTATCAGTGCAAGCAGGTTTTTGACAGATTCTCTTGGATTTTCAAGGTATAGGAACATATCAGTTAATAGGGATAACTTGACTTCCTCTTTTCCTATTTGGATACCCCGGATTTCCTTCTCTTGTTTAACTGACCAAGCTAGGACTTCCAACACAATGTTGACCAAGAGGGGTGAGAGTAGGCAGCCTTGTCTTGTTCCAGGTTTTAGGGGAAATGTTTCTAGTTTCTGTCCGTTTAGCAATATGTTAGCTGTGAGTTTATCATAGATGGCACTTAAAATTTTGAGGTATGTTCCTTCTATACCTAGGTGTTTGAGGGTTTTTATCAAGAAGGGATGCTGACCGCGCTTTGGGAGGCTGAGGTGAGTGGATTGTCTTAGCCCGCGGGTTTAAGACCCACCTGGGCAACTTGGCGAGACCTCATCTCTACAATAAATAAAAAACTAGCTGGGTGTGGTAGCGCATGCCTGTAGTTTCAGCTACTTGGAAGGCTGAAGTGGAAGGATCACCGGAGCCCAGCAGGTCAAGGCTGCGGTGGCCGGGAGTGGCCACTGCACTCCAGTCTGCGTGACGGAGTGAGACTCCAACTCAAAAAACAAAAAACAAAAAAAAAGAAGGGATGCTGGATTTTATCAAAAGATTTTCCTGCATCTAATGATATAATCATGTGGTTTTTGTTTTGACATCTGTTGATGTATTTAATTACATTTATGGTCTTGCAAATGTTGAACCAGCCCTGTATCTTGGGGATGAAGCCTACTTGGTCATGGTGGATGATTTTTGAGATGTGTTTTGGGATCTGATTTGCTAAAATCTTGTTGAGGATTTTTGCATCGATGTTCATAAGGGATATTGGCCTGCAGTTCTCTTTTTGTTAGATCTTTACCTAGTTTGGGTATCAGTGTGATATTAGCCTCATAAAATGATTTGGGGAGAATTCTATCTTTCTCAATTGCCCAGATACTTTCACTAGGATTGGTATCAGCTCCTCATACATTTTGTAGAATTCTGCTGGAAAGCCATCTGGTCCAGGACTTTTTTATAGTTAGTTTTTGTATGGCAGAGTCAATTTCCTGGGTTGTTATTGGTCTATTTAGTGTCTCAATGTCTTCTTGTTTCAACCTGGGGAGGTTGTGTAATGTCAGGAAGTTCTCCATTTCATTGGTGTTATCAAGTTTTTTTCCATATGGGTGTACAAGTAATATATGATAATCTATTTGTTTCTTTGTGGTCAGTTGTAGTTTGATCTTTTGAATTTCAGATTGTGTTTATTTGGGATTTTTCTCTCTTTTTCTTGGTCATTCTGTCTAGGTGTCTGTCAATCTTGTTAATTCTTTCATAGAATCAGTTTTGTGTCTTGTTGATGTTTTCTATGATATTTTTGTCTCTTTGTCCCATATTTGGACTCTTATTTTGGTGATTTGGAGTCTTCTGTTAGAGTTGGGGATTTGGTGGTCTTCTCTTTCCAGCTCTCTTAGGTGGTTTGTTAGGCTCTCCATTTGTGATCTTTCCATTTTCTTGATGTGTGCTTGTAGAGATATATATTCCCTGTTAGAACTGATTTCATGGCATTTCAGAGGTTTTGGTAAGATGTTTCTTCGTTTTCATTTGTTTCCAGGAATCTTTTAATTTCTGCTTTGATTTCAGTGTTGACCCAGTAGTTGTTCAGCATCATGCTGTTTAGTGTCCATGTCTTTGTGGCCTTTGGGGAAATTTTGTTGGTATTGATATTTATTTTTATTCCACTGTGTTCTGAGAGTGTGCATGGCAAGATTTCAACCTTATGGAATTTGTTTATGCTTGATTTATGGCCAAGGATATGTTTGATCTTGGAGTACATTCTATGTGGTGATGAGTAGAATGTATATTCTGTGGTTGTTGGGTGGAATAATCTGTAGGTATCTATTAAGTCCATTTGGTCAAGTGTCAAGTTTAGGTTCTGGATCTCCTTGTTGATTTTTTGTCTTGATGATCTATCTATGGCTATTAGTGGGATATTCAAGTCCCCTGCTGTAATAGTGTTAGAGTCAATCATTTTTTAGTTTTCATAGTAGTTGCTTTATCAATGCTGGTGCTCCTGTGTTGGGTGCATATATGTTTAGGATGGATATTTCTTGTTGATGG
>NW_007251163.1:208933-218912 GCF_000164805.1 Carlito syrichta | reverse complement strand
TCTTAGGGATTGGATATCTAGGAAGGATTTTAATTCTCCATCACTGATGAAGCTGAGCTTGGCTGGATAGGAAATTCTTGATTGAAATTATTTATCTTTGAGGACTTTGAATTTAGGGCTCCAGTCCCTTCTTGTTTGTAGTGTTTCTGCTGGTAGGTCTGCTGCTATTCTGATTGGTTTTCCCTGGTAGGTACTCTGACCTTTCTCTCTTGCTGCCTTTAGGATTTTTTCTTTTGTGCCTACTTTGTGTAGGTGAATTATTATGTGTCTAGGGGTTAATCTTCTCTTGTGATGTCTTTTAGGTGTTCTCTGTGTATCTTGTGCTTGACTGGTCACATCTCTGGTGAGATGGGGAAACTTTTCTTGGATTAACTTTGGAATTTTTACTCTAAGTTGTTCTCCATATTTCCATTTCTTCTTCTGGGATACCAATCAGGTATGAGCTTGGCCTCTTAATATAATTACATATCTCTTGTAGTCTTTGTTCTTTCTTTCTGAGTCTTCTTTCTGTTTTTTACAGATCAGGTTAATTCCATGTTCTGGTCTTCAAGTTCTGAGATTCTTTCTTCAGCTAGATTAATTCTGCCTTCCATGCTTGTCATCTTTTTATTTATTTCCTGGATGAAATTTTTTATTGTTAAAATTGGTTACAAATCCTTTCAGTATTGCATATTGTCTTTCTTGAGTCTTATTCACTCTTTCCATCCATCCCCTAATCCCTGTTGTATTCTGGGGCCAGTTGTTGGTGACTTCCATTGTTTGGCCACCAAGGTCTGATTTTTCAGGAGTTTTGTCTTTGGTACACTTGAAATTGCCTGAAGTCTCCCTTTGGGTTTTCCTTATTTGTGACAGATCTCTTGGGGCTCTAAGATTCAGAAACTACTTGCAAATTACAATGTCCACTTACTGCAGTTTGTGTTCCCCGAGACCCACTCCCTACTACCACTCTATTTGACAATGCAAAGCAAAAACCAATGCAAAAACCAATTGAACACAAACACACACACAGACATACACATACTCCCAAACAAACTAGAATAACAACGAAGTGAAACAAAACAAGCAACAACAACAAAGAAATCCAAGAAAACTAAATGCACATACACACCTGCCTAGCACAAAGTGAATAGAAAAGAAAGACAGAAAGGCCAGAGGGGGGAATAAAAGGAATTCAGATAGAACTCTCACACATGTATTGACACACACCTTAAACTATAAGAAATGAAAATTTAAAAAAACCCAGTAGAACAAAAGAGCAAAAACAAACCAACAACAACAACAAAATTGAAAGATGAGCACTCAATCATTCACATACACACATAAACAGAAAATGACAAATAAAAAAAGAGTGAAACAGAAAAAGAAAAGAAAAAAAATTTTGTGGGGGATGCAGATCAAACCCTCACATACACATTCATGCACAAAGGAAAAATATCTAAAAAAAATAGATGAACTAACAAATAGTCAAAAAATTAAAAAAAAATTTTTTTAAATTCAAAATTAGAACAAAACCTGCCCTCTTGTGGCAGGCTCTATAAGTGTTCCTTTAATCAGGTCTCTCCTGCTGAGCCACCTCTTTCAGTCTCTCCTTGGTGTCTGAAGCAGGGAAGGAGGAGTAGCAGTTGAGGTGGGTGGGACTGCAGTCCTCCCCTTCCACTCTTGTATAGTCAGGGAGATCTCCTCTGGTAGGTAGGTACAGGATTGTCTCTTCCCCAGGTACGTACTTGCGGGGGAGTGCCCCAGCCAGGCCTATCCTAGAATGGAGTTCTCCTCTTGCCACTGACGTCCAGGCTCTGCCTGGGTTTGTCCCTCTCAGTTGTGGACCAGCTATGTGGGTCTGACATTCAGAGGGTTGCTGCAGAGGAGGGGGTTTGGGTCAGCCCCAGACTCACCACTGATCTCTTTGGAGTTCTTTCTCATCTTTTTCTGGCCACACCCTTTGTCCCATAGCTGGACCAGAGTAGGGGGTGGGGGAACTGGAACTCAGCACTTGTCAGGTCCCTCTGAAGTTGTGCTTTCAGGAGATTCCCTCTGGTTCATGATCATTCTTGTGATTGTTCATACCAGTCACAGAGATGTGGTCCGTTGCTCCGTGGTGAGCAAGTTGGAGCACTTTCCTGCCCTGCCTTCAAGATGGTGGTGGGGTATCTCTCTTGTCCTTTTCCATGGGACTTTGGACTCTCTCTGCAGCCTTTGCTGCCAGTGCCCTGCCAGGCACTGAAGTGGTGAGGCACAGCCAGAAGCTGGCGGTCTCTCTCCTGCTACAATGGTGAGGAAGAGCCCGGGGCAATGGTTTCTCCCCACCACTTTTTCACAGAAAAACTTTTGTCTGTTTAAAAAAAATGGTGCTCAGCTTCTGTGACCTGGGAATAGCCAGGTATGAAGCAGATAAGCTGCAGCACCAGCTGTTGCACCAGGAGTTTGGTCACTTTCTCACAAGCCCCAACTTAGACAGTCTTTCCCAGCATTTTCTTCCTAGGGAGGATTTGTTAGTTTCAAAGAAAGAAAAAGAAAATGGCACCTGGCTTCTGCATCCCTGGAATCGCTAGGGTCCAAGTCCAGCAGTATGGCACCAGCCGCTGCACCAGGAGAGCCCTGGTCACTAGCTCCCTAGCCCTCACCCAGTCAGTCAGTCACACACCCACTCATTCACCAGCACATGCACAAAATTTTCTATACACTCACTCACTCACTCACACTGGGACTCACATGGTCCCCCTGGCTTCGCTGCCATCTTCCCGACCCCTCTGCCTCCACTGTTTTTGATCGTTCCCTTAGGTTTGAACTTATCCATGTTCAGTTGTAACTGAAGTTGGTTCCTTTGGAAAGATATTTTATGGCCTGCTTCCTCCAACCCTCCCCTGGGAAAAGTTTCAGAGCCACAGCTTAGAAACTGGAGTGGAAACAATGGCATGGCACTCTCTGAGTTATACCTGTGTTTAGAAGTTGAGCACTTAGCTCAGAGGAAGAGGAGTGGTAGCCTTAAGTCTGCAGTCTGCCTCTCCTAGTGGACCTTTCACTGTTTAAGTCCAAGAAAGAGTAATCAGTGTCTCTGTCTTCTCAGTGCACCATTTCCAAGGTACAGCTTCTATCTTATGAATGGAGGCCTTATGGAAGAGGGGAATCTTCACCTCTTAGCTGTACTTGCCCAGGACTTAGCCTTAGCAACAGACAGCTGGTAGCAGGATGATGTCCTGCCCCTCCAAAGATGAGTGCCCCCCATCTGTGAACTTGCAGGAAGAGAGAGCCCTGTGTTTTGGGCTGTACCAGTCTAGAGTAGAGTTTATGTTTTGCCAAACTTGGAAGGTAGAGGGAGGGAACAGGTCTTTGTTCAAACACCATAGTCTCTGGTTGTTAATACTGAATTATAGCAGATCTTCTAGAATAAATATTTCTTCAGTTGCTATATGCCCTTAGGACCAATTTCAGAGACTTTGAATGGTTTTGTTTTTTATAAGTTTCACCAGTTTCACTATGGAGCAGGTCTGTGAAGCTCCTCATGCTGTTGTGCCAGAAATGGAACTGCTCAGAAAGCTCCTTAAATGTGTACATACCCATGCACCCACTGGAAATTCAGAAGATGTGGATAGGGCTTAGAAAAACCCAGAAGATTTTGGAGTGTAGTCAGTTTTAGGGTTACTGTTGCAATATGAGTGAGAGTATAAGCTTTGTATGTGGGTCACCACTCTCTTATTTAACAGTTTACAATCTTGAGTACAGAATCATTTATAGATCAAGAAACTGGGTATAAGAATGGTTCCTACCCCAGAAGGTTGTTCTTACCTTATTGTGCTTACACAGTAAAGCATATAAATAAAAAGCATATATAGTATATAATAATATTTGATACTAGTAACAATATATGATATAATACTAGGATGACGAGGATTATGCTGTTGATGATGTTGATGTCTTTGTATTCTGAATTATTCTTCAATTCTTACTACAACTTGGATGTCTCTGATTTGCTTTAGTATCAGGTAAAAGCCCAACAGGAATGCCCCTCTTGTACCTTTATATATCCCTAAATAGGTTTTTATTTATGACTAAAACACAGAAGCTCACTTATTTCTTTTAATTTGTGCCAGAGTTAGGTGGTTCCTGGCTTCTTTCTTTTTTGTAATGGTCAGTGGGGCTGGAGGAACATATAATTTTATGTCAAATATGTGTGAACCTTCTCCTCCAATTATTCTTGTCTAGGAATTTGTGAAATGATCAAGCAGATATCAGCTTATGAGCTGACATTTCTGTCCTTGTATAATTGCCTCTTAAACATGCAAATTCAGATGGAGCAGTCAGTAGCTCAGAGAGCTAATGAAGACAAATGTGACTTATGAATAAAACTTTTCCTTTATTACAGTTCAAAGTTGTATTAATGGACATTAGTGTGGGGATTTGAGTGACATGATCCCATGTGGCCATGCTGGGGTGAAGGAATCCTGCCTGAGTTGGCCAGAGCAGGCCCGGGCTCACCAACCTGGTTAGGAAAGAAGAAATACCTTAAGCCCCAATTATTCTGTACCTTTTGTGATTTTATTATAAAAAAGCAGCAAAATTTCCTGAAGAAAATTTTAGTGAGCCAGCACAATGATAGAACTCAGTCCTCTGGAATGACAGAACTGGAGTACTGTCTAGGTGACCATGCCTCACCTACCAATCTCCCTCCAGTGTTTTTCTACTCATAGATGTTCACTTTTTGTTGTTATTTTGTTTTGTTTTATAAAAGTGGGTTCATGTGGTATGCATACTCTTATAAACAGTAGACATTCATCTTAGCAGTCTTCAATCTGTTTTTCTTTGCACTGCCAAGTAAAGGCAAGGGTGCTGGTTCTGGGTGCAGACAGGTTCAAGGTAGGGTCCTTTGCCTGCCACTCACAGCCTCTGTGCCTTGGACAAGTCATTTTGGCTTCTTGAGCCAGGGGGCCAAGACCAGAAAGCACTATGCTACAGCCATTAAGAACCAGGATTTGGAGTCCAAAAGATCTGAATGTGAGCCCTTTGCTGTTGTCAGTTGGGTGACCCTAGGATAATCATTCTACCTGTCTGGACTTTGGTTTGCTTATATGTGAAATGGGGATAGTGTCCCTCCCAAGTGTCATTGTAAAACACTTGAGGGGATTGCAGGCAAACTGCTCCGTGGCCAGTCCAGTCACTCACTGGCCACTCCACTGGAGTGGAGTAGTGGAGTACTGCTCTTCGGATTTAGTAAAATTTGAACGTTAAAAAAAAAAGACATAATTTATCACCTCACTTTACTTATAACTCTTATTTTTGTTTCTTCTTATTCAGTTTGAGATATTCAGTGTTGTAATGTTTTATTGCTTTACCTTTGATATTTTAGATTTCACAAGTGGCTGTTAGGAATTTCAAGGGTGTATGTTTGGGCAAGTGGACTGCTTCTGTGGTTGTAGGAATCTCTGTGTTGGAAATGGAGAAAACTGGCTGCCAGCCCCCCTCTGCAGTCCAGTGTAGACCCAAGACCATGGCCTTGGTTGATGTTCTGAATTCTAAGTAGCTTGTAGAGATGCGGTCACGATGTCCAGGTGAAAGTCCAGCAGAATGAGATCTTAGGTTGATGGTTTCTCTGGAAGATTTCACTTCTTGGGGCTCTTAGCATAATAGCTCAGTTTCTTGGTTGCTTCCCACCCATTATACCTCCAGGACTGTGCTCTTGCTCACACTGTGCAATATGTTGTCACTTCTGGGGCTGCTTCACTGCCCCCTCTGTAGGGGGAACTCTCCTGGTCCAGCACTACTTGGTGGGTTCTCTACAGTTGCTGGTTGAAGGATGCAGGTAGATTTTATGAGCCCCTTGGAGTTGAGAGGGATGTGAAAGGATTTTTTTTCTTTCTTCCACTCTGAAGGGCACCAAACATCTCTCTATATAGAGAAAATTGGAAGTAAACCCAGGGAAATTCTTCCTTCTCTTCCTCACCTCCTCATAGCCCAGACTTGGCTTCATGTGTGAATCAGACTCAACTAATGTCATATTAACACTTTGAAGCACTTGCTATATACACCAGGTATGGGGTTAAGTGTTCTAAATGTATTATTTCCTTTAATCTTCCCAGCAGCCCTCTGAAGATCAGCTCTGTTTTGTCCTCCATTTTATAAACGATGAAGGAAACTCAAAGATACTGAGTAAATTGCCAAGGGTCACACGGCTCATTAATATACTCAAACATAGGCCATATTTCAGAAAATAAGAACATTCAGGTAATGCAAACTCCTTTGTGCTGTGGTCTCTCCCCCAGACACACACCCCAATACCAGAGAGACTGGCCAAGTTTAGGTCCTCAGTGCCCAAGTGGGTTGAACAGTCCAGAGAATACTTTCCTCCTGTGCTGTGGCTTTGAGGAGGTGCATACTCTTTTGGTTTAAACAATTGGGGTTCAGAGCACCAGAATCAAAGCCCTTTAAGAGCCTACAGAAACTTAGGCTGGCAGTTACCATGACTTTCATAATGTAATGGTTGCTCTGCGTTGCGTGCCATTGGAGGTTGAATTATCAGAAGCTGTGGGAACAGATGACATGCCCTAGCAGTTGGTCTGATTCTCATTTCTGCATTCCCTACTTACAGAAGAGGATCTTTTACATACCTACTGATTGCAGATTATCATGTCTGCACACCCGTTGGGGATAAGCTTGGACTGGGACTTCCAGTGCTTCAGAATTACAGGCACTCTTGGCCCAACTGCCTCTTGGAGGATGTTGATAGGGATGTATGATGGAAGGATATTCATAGCTCCCTTTAAGTGGCAAATTGAAAAACCCTACTTAATCAGAAAAATGGCTGTGGTTCATCACGTTTCAATCTCGCTTTGAGCTGCCTCTGTACCCTCAGAAGATTTTTTCCTCCTGCGCAAGCGGAACTCTTGATTACTGTCTGCATTTATCAGCTTGCAGTGAGTGAGCTTGTCTCTGAGCCTGGCAGTGAGAGCCTGGCTATGGGGATGTCATTCTGACAAAGGCAGTATCTCTTGGTGTGCTGCAGAGTCCAGGAGAAGCAAAGTTAAGTATGCTTCTCTGACATCCAATTTGGGAAAGTCGGAAGCCATCAGTCTGAGTCAGAATTGGCTAGTTACTGAGAAACTTGAATTGCTTGGGTGGAATCCTAACCAAGAGGACTTTGAAGCAGAGGAGATAATTTTAGAAATTTGCAACACTGGCAAAAATAGGAAAGGAATTGGGGTCCATTCACTTGCCATGTTGTCTTTGTACTAGCCATGTCAGTTTTCCTGTTCATAAAACTCCCTCCATGGGTGGTCAGAGTGACTAGAGCAAGCAGATCCAGAGTAGTCACCTTTCTCATTTCACCCTTGGCCTTCACCCTGTGTCTCTCTGCTGTGCCCACCCTGCCTCTCTGACCTCATTTTCTGTGCCTGCCATCAAGTCCCTACAGTAGAGAGTAGTCTTTTGCCTACCCCTGTTTATGCCATGCCTGTTTTCTTTCTTTTTTCATTTCTATAAATTGAAGGAGTATAAGTACAGTTTTATGGATATGTTGCAGTGGTGAAGTCTGGGCTTTTAGTGTAATGGTCACCCGAATAGTGTACGTTGTACCCATTAAGTAATTTCTCATCTCTCACCCCCTCCCACCCTTCCCTTCTGAGTCTCCAATGTCTATTATTCCACACTCTGTGTCCATGTATACACATTATTTATCTCCCACTTAAGAGTGAGAACATGCCATATTTGTCTTTCTGTTTCTAAGTTGTTATACTTAAGATAATGGCCTCCAATTCCATTCATGTTGCTATCAAAGATATGATTTCCCTCTTTTTAATGGCTGAGTAGTATTCCATGGTGTGTGTGTGTATCACGTTTTCTTTTTATTTTATTTTATTTTATTTTATTGAGCTGGAATCTTACTCTGTTGCCTTGTGTGTATATAAATATCACTTTTTCTTTTTCTTTTGTTGAGTCTCACTCTGGAGTGCCTTGACCTGCTGTGCTCAGGCAATCCTTTGGCTTCAACCTTCCAAGTAGCTAGAACTAAATAATTAGCTGGGCGCCACCATGCCCAGCTAATTATTTATTCATTGTAGAGATTAGGTCTTACCATGCTGCCCAGGCTGGTCTTGATCTCCTGGGCTCAGGCAATCCTCTCCCCTTAGCCTCCCAAACTGCTAGGATTACAAGCATGAGTCACCACGTCTAACCCTATCTCTCATTTTCTATATCCAGTCATTCACTGATGGACATTGTGGCTGATTCCATGACTTTGCTATTATTAATAGTGCTGCAATAAACATATGAATGTAGGTATCTTTTTTATATAATGATTTCTTTTCCTTTGGGTAGATACCCAGCAGTGTGATTGCTGGGTCAAATGGAAGTTCTATCTTTAGTTCTTGGAGAAATCTCCATACTGTTTTCTACAGAGATTGTAATGCTTTACTTTCCCACCACCAGTGTGCAAGCATTTTCTTTTCTCCACATCCTCACCAGTATCTGTTATATTTTGACTTTTTAATAACAGGTGTTCTAACTGGTGTGAGATGTTATCTCATTGTGGTTTTAATTTGCATTTATCTGATGATTAGTGGCCTGATTTTTCCTCAGGGTTTCAGTAGATATGTCCTCCCACATGCCTGACATCCCATCCATTCTTTGTCCTGTCTGTATAAATTCTCTCCATCTTCAAAGCCACCTCATTCTTGGCTTTGCTGCATTCCTGAAAACCTCTTGAATTCTGTCAACCTTCTTGGAGTTTTTGCAGAAGTTAATGGTGGAATCATACAATACAGGGTTTCCTGACTTTGTTGCATGTTCTCAGTGTGGTGGTTCCTAGCTAGGTCATACTGTGGGTTGACTTTTTTTTGTTAGGCTCATGTGTTTTCTGTTGAGCCTAGCATCGTGCCCACTCAAAAGAGGTGCTGCATAAACACAACTGGATACACCAGGCCTGAAACATTGTGGTTCTGAGGTTGTTGGAGAGGAAGGGTCATGATGGGTAAGATTGGTCCTTAGGTGGTTTGGAATGGAAACGTGTGTGTGTGTGTGTGTGTGTGTTAATGAGGAGAGTGAAAACATTAAGGCAAATGGGATAAAGATTTCAAAATAGAACCTAGGAGAAGTGTATATAGATGTTCTTTGTGCTCTTTGTATTCCTGCAGCTTTCCTGTATGTTTGTGAATGTTTTCAAATAAAATGTTTTGTTTTAATAAAAACATGTATTCAACCCTGTGGTAATCCCCTCATACCCGCATTTCACCCACAGAAAGTCTGTCAGCTCCTTCTGCAGGACAACTTCCGTTTCTGCCCCTCCTTACCAGCTCTACTGGTAAGCACTCTGGCCCAAGCTACCATCTCTCACCTAGCTGGCTCTGGGTGCTTCCTGACTGACTGTTCTTGTTTCCATCTTTGTCTCTGGACAGTCTTTTCTTCATACCTCAAAATAGCTAGGTTAGTGAGTGAGTGAGTGTGTGTGTGTGTGTGTGTGTAGAGAGAGAAATTATGGGTAGTTTTAATCTTCTTTTTAACTTTTTTAAATTGACAAATAATAATTGTGTATATTTCAAGGTAGACTTTTAAAAAATGAATCCGATCATATTACTTCTCTACTCATAACCATAATTTTCCAATAGAAAAATGTCACTGGCTTCCGCCTTCTCAGAATTCCCTCCCATGTTCATTCTACTCCGTTTAGACTGGTCTTGCTGTTCTTAAACCCTTGAAGCTTATTAGCACATGGAGATCTTTCCCCATGAACTGCTCTGTTTGCCTGGAATGCTCTCCCCTTCTAATTTTATATGCCTTCCTCTCTGTCTTCATTCATCTACTTCTTTTGCTCAGATGCTACCTTCAGCCGGGCTTGGTGGCTCAGCCTGTAATCCCGCGCCTTTGGGAGGCTGAGGTGAGTGGATTGCCTGAGCCCGCGGGTTCGAGACCCGCCTGGGCAGCGAGACCTTATCTCCACCAATAAATCAAAAAATCAGCCGGGCGTGGTAGCACATGCCTGTAGTTCCAGCTACTC
>NW_007251163.1:178415-208785 GCF_000164805.1 Carlito syrichta | reverse complement strand
CTCCAGTGTGGGCGACGGAGTGAGACTCCAACTAAAAAAAAAAAAAAAAATAAGATGCTACCTTCTCAGAGATGCCATCTCACTATCTTCTTTCATTTAAAAAAAAAATCCCTATCTGCTCTATCCTCCTCAATTCTTTTCTGACTTTATTTTCCATGATTGTATGGCCTATTTACCACTACTGAAATTGTCTTGTGGCTAATTATTACCATTCCAATAGAATGCAAGCTCCATGGGCGAAGGGCTTTGATTTGTTCTCCACTCTATTTTAATAGTCTAGAACAGCAGTTTACATGTTGTGTGGTCCAGAATAGCAGCATCAGTATCATCTGGGGACATGTTAGAAATAAAAATGTCTAGGCCCTCCCCCAGACGTATTGAATCAGTACTCTGGAGATAAGGCCAAGCAATCTGTGTTTTACAAGTCATTTAGTAGATTCTGATGCATTTTAAAATTTGAAAATTATTGCCTTAAAATAGTGCCTCACATGAAGTAAAGTTGAAGAAATTTTAAAATGAATAAACAAATATTTAATGTTTGTTTGTGCTGTATTGTCTACTTTTTGTGGTTTTCTTGATTCAGAACCTTAGAATTCTATTCTATAAAAGCCTAAGTTTTTCACTCTAACAGTGTTCATATGTCAGTTTTGGACTTTGTGAAGATTCAAGGTTAAAGTATGACTTCTGTTTTTATTCTCTCTGCTTCTGCCATCTCCTTTGTTTTATATGGATGTTAAACTGTTATTTCCTTCCTTGATTTACATTGCTGATAATGGTTGTTATTGGGGAAACAGAATATTGAGAACTCTAAATTAGGAATAATTGCAGCACAAAATAATTTCATTTTGTGCTGCTGAATATTTATTGAATGAGGTGGCAGGCTGAGTCTTGAGCTGGTAAACTGGTTCAAACTGGGGTTCATATCAGGCTGCACTGCCCTGCTAAAAGTAGAAGCCACGAGGTGGGCAGGTCACCTGTCAGCAGGCTGAATAATGTCTGGCATGACCAGAGCCTTTGCTGGTCAATTTGTCAATGTCAGCTCTGAGCTCATTCTTGTCTGAAGAACAGATGAAGTGGCCACCAGGTAGGACGCCTCAAAATAAAAGGGGCTAAAAGGTTATTTGTTGGAAAATTAGAAGTTTCAACTTATAGAGGATCTCTTGGAGAGTTCACTGCTAAGAGCTATTTAGACATAACTGTTTGTGGTTGTGCTCTATGTATTCCATCTAAAAACGTGGTTTCCACTTAAATCATCCTAGAGCAGAAAAAAAGTTATTAAAAACATCAAGTGTTCTGCCTTGACCTCTAATCCTATGATATAGAGCTAGTGAAAAACTGTCAAACTGCTGTTGGCATGCCACATGCACGAAATGGGTCATTCTATGTAGGGAAATAGGGGGTGGTAGAATAGATAGGTATTTGTCAGTGGGAAAGATGATCATTCTGTGTCATTGGATTGCAGGGTTGTTTTCCCCCCTTCTCTGTCCATTTCTGTACTTTCTGGGTTTTATGCTGTAAACATTTTTCAAAACCTTGTGGATGTGTATGGAATATTAATGATTAGGTTGGAACACTCCATTAGTTTATGAATTGAGATATGCAGAGAGGGATCAGGACAAACTCAAGGACAATGGAGATACATCCCATGCTCCTCTGATGGGAACTCCTCCGGAAGTCTGCATGCCAACAGACCAGTAATGAACAAATGTGTCCTCCACAGGGTGGTCACATGTCCCAATGTCACTCATACTTCATGACTCGTTCTGCTGCTGCTCTGTGAGCCAGCTTCGGGTAGGTGGCTAGTGTACAGGCTGGCTCTGTGCCATGGCCAACATAGAATGCCACATGCTAGGGAAAAATCTTGGCCAACAACAGGGTGAACTGAGGACCCTGAGCATTTCTGAAAAGAATCTTTGCTCTGTCTCTCTCATCCTCTTTTTTCTCACTCTGATAGGAAATTCTATTATTATCACTATAGTAGCAGCCATGTATAGAAGGTTCATGGGTACCCAGCACTTGTTAACTTTAGAGAAGCCCCTTACCCACTCTCTCTTGTGACATGGGCTGCCACACCACACCTCAGTGAGGGAGATACAGTACGGAGTGCTCAATAAATGGTTATAACTCCCGTGAATAATAATGACCTTCTCTTATCAACTAAGAATTCTTATGCTCATTTTACAAACAAGGATGGGGGGGGGAGGGAGGGGCAGAAAGGCACAGAGACACAGAGAGCAGAAGTTCCAGGCATGTTGACTGTCATCCCATGAAGAGCCGTATGGGGATTAGGGTTAACTGGTCCTGGAACCTGCACACTCGGCTCTGAGTACAGAGGCATATCATGTGGTGGTGAAGGAGTGGGAACTGGGACTCAAGGGTGTGGTTAAAACTTTGTCTTCTCATTCTCAGCTGTAGGACCTTGAGGAAGTACTTCACTGCCCCTGCCAACCCTATCTGTCACCTGCCTGTCTGTGAAACAGAAGTGTTGATAACACCACCTCATTGGAGTCAATTACTTGACAAACTTTTATTGAACACTTAATATTGACCATGCACTTGCAGGGAAACAGCTCTACCACGGTTGTATCTATAATAGCAATTATGTTTTGAGTACCTACTGTATGCCAGGCTCTATGCTGAGCACTTTTCTTACTGAGTCACCCCTGATGTTCAGGTCACAGTGGGAAGAAGGCATGGGATGGTCCATTTTACAGGGACTCAGAGGGCTCATGCCTGCTCATGGACGTCAAGCATAGTCAGGTGAGATTTGAACTCAGCTGTTTGTCTGACTTGAGATTCTTGCTCCCTGTAGTTAGGCAGCACCTACACACACTGTGTGAGACAACACTTGGGAAGAAAGTTAACTGCTCACCACAGTGGTGCAGACACTGGTCACTGTGTCTGTTGGAGGTCTACACCTGGGCCTTTGTTTCTGACCCAGATTAGGACCTGACTATGACATCCCTGTTGGTTGCTCTCATTCTTCCATGTGAAGGTCTGTGCTGGAGAGCTCTCAGTCTACCTCTGTGATCCACACCCAAGTGACCCTGGCTGTGTCATTTCCCACCCAGGCATGCCCCGCCCTATTGAGTCTTGTGACTACCTCGTGTTCTTTGGGGAGTCAAACCAGGGAGGAGATTTGGGTCTGCTCTCAGACCTACTGAGAACTGGCTTTGGACAAGTCACATCACCACCCTGGGCCTTTCATATTATTTAAGAGTCTGCCAGTTCTGCCACCATCTGCCCAGCGGGCTGCTCCCCAGCACCCCAAGGCTGCTTGATTGAAAGCAATATTTGGAATGTTAGATGATGTGGACATGAATCAAATACCATCATACTACTGACCAATGAGTCACACACCAGCCTACCATGTATACCTTCCCAGGACACTGAGCAGCTTTGTGTTGTTCTGTTTTGTTTCTCAATCCCCCTTCCCTCCCCTTCCTCTCAGTTCTCCTTGGAGGAGTCTTCGTTTATCAATGGAAGAAGCTGCATCAGGACAAGCTCTCATGGTTAAGGAAAGACAGAGACCTCTTGGCCTTGTCACAGCCTGTTTCCTGGGTCTTATTGACTGTAATCCTCCTCTGACAGCACAAAGGGGATTGGAGGATTCAGAGGAGCAGGGAGAGAGGATGCCAAGCTTCTGGGCATTCACACTGAAGCTACCTTAGAGGAGTGCTGACTTCATCCTAACAGACTTAGTGTTTGAAGGAATTTCCCATTATCCTGTGCTGCTTTGTTTTTACTCCCTTCATCCATGGTACAAAGATGCACAGCATTCTTGGGGTGCTCCATTTCGTTCTGTTCAAGGAGCACCCACGTGTAAGGAAGACCCTGAGCACACCTTTCGTAAGGCAGCAGGACCAGAAGGGCCTTTATTATATGTATGAATTTGTTTTAACTTTGACTTTTGGAAAGGTGGCCCCAATACTTTACTTATTCTCTTTGCATGGTTTTCTGTCGATAAAATATGCTCTGCTACTAATTGTGTGACCTTGAGCAGAACATGTTACTTGGCAGCTTAAGTTCAGTTTCTCCATCTTTAAAATAGTCCTCACCTTAGGGTTGTTTTGGTTAAATGTGTTAAGATCTGTAGATGTCTTAGGAAAGCTCCTTAACACATCTTGAGTAGCCAACACGTGTTGGCTGTGTTCATGTTCCACTAGCTTCTAGTGGTGTCACCTTTGGCAAATTACTTAAGTGCTCTGTGGCCTCAGTTTCCTCATGTGTAGATTTGCATAATAGTACCTTTATCATAGAGGTTAAGTGAGGCACAGTATGAAACATAGAAAGTACTTCACATATGAACAGTGTTCTTATTTTTAGGGAGGTGTGTTTTTAAAACTGAACCTATTTTTCTCTTCCTCTGTATTATTTCTTAGTCAAATAAAGCCTACTGAACTGTTTATGGTGCCTTGTCCAGGACTGTCAATATCCTGTTTTATTTTGTATGTGTATGTGCGTGTGTGTGATATGCGTGTTAAATGGTTTATTTTGTTTTGGGACATTCATGTGGTGTGTACCTGTTTCTGTGTGACAACTTGCATCTCTCTGCCTTTCTCTGCTTTGCTGTCCCTGACCAAAGACATCTCCATTCCAGTTAACCTTCTTGTGGACACATGCATAAGACACGCTTACATGAGTTAAACGTGTGTGTGTGTGTGTGTGTGTGTGTGTGTGTGTGTGTGTGTGTGTGTTCTGAGTATTCATCTCAGTTTCCAAAGCTTTTTTTTTTTTTTTTCAAAGTTGATAAACTCAAGACTGGGGCAGGCAGCAAACAAATTGTAAGTGTGAAGAGTCCTCTGCTTGATTAAAGGCATTTATGAAGAAAGACATGTTTTTAAACCGGAAGACTGATGAAATGTGTTAGAAAGTATTCTCAGAGCCAAGCAGTGTGTGGTCAGGCATTTTAGGGCCCATTCTGCAAACCTGGTGACAAGCAGTCTCTGCTGCAGGGCTGGAAGAGAGGAACCACTATCCATTTTCTCCAGAAGGAGAAGAAGAAGTGAGCCTGGAAAGCCCACAGATAGGAGTGAAATGATCACCAACTCAATTTGCAGCTGTCTTGGAAAGGACAAGTTGCTGTTTCTCCCCTAGTGAATTTCTGCAAATAACGAATCCTACCAAGCAAACCTCATATCCTCTAATGAAGTGGTGGCTGGGCTATTGAATATGATGATTGTCTCCATTGTCCCTTTCACTTGGCCTACAAGGCAGAGCTGGAGTTTTGGCAGTTCTTGGAAATAATGACCTCTTAAAAGACTGTCCAATTCAGCAGTAGCCTCAAACCCAGATGCCTTCCTGATAACATCCCCTGGTCAACAGACTGATTACTGGAAAATATTCATCAAAAGTAAGAAGCAAGGGTGAACTGTGAAACCACTGATAAGTTGTTTTTGTAATTGAAGTACCAAATGTTAAAAAAAAGTATAGCCGGGCTCGGTGGCTCAACCTGTAATCCCGCGCCTTTGGGAGACTGAGGTGAGTGGATTGCCTGAGCCCGCGGGTTCGAGACCCGCCTGGGCAGCGAGACCTCATCTCCACAATAAATCAAAAAATCAGCTGGGCGTGGTAGCGGACGCCTATAATTCCGTCTACTCGGAAGGCTGAGGCGGAAGGATCGCCGGAGCCCAGCAGGTCGAGGCTGCGGTGGCCGGGAGCGGCCACTGCACTCCAGTCTGGGTGACTGAGTGAGACTCCGACTCAAAAAATAAAAAATAAAAAAAAGTACAAATTGCTCTTCTCCAAGATGCTGTGGCTGTTTGAATTTGATGTTGTTTTCAGAAATAAAATGATCAGGTTTCACCTGCTCATGTTGTCTCATATTAAGTTAACATGAGAAATTGTCTAACAGGACTCATAACCTAGTCATTGTCCAGTAATATAAATTTTAAAACAACCAAATTGAGGAACAGTTGAATGATATTCCCCACAAAAGTTGACATCTACTCAGAACCTCAGCCTGTGACTATGGTAATCCATTTGGGCCACTGTAACAAAAATACTGTAGACTGGTGACTTAAACAACAGAAGTTTATTCTCACAGTTCTAGAGGCTGGGAGGTCTGAGATCCAGGTGCCTACATGGCTGGATTCTGGTGAGGTCTCTCTTCTGGTCTGCAAAGGGTTGTCTTCTTACTGTGTGAGCAAAAGGTAGCAAACAAAGAGAGAGGAAGAAAGCCTTTACATGTCTCTTTTTTTAAAGGCACTAATCCCATTGAGGGTTCCAGTCTAATAATTTAATTACTTTCCATAGACCCTATCTGTGAATACCATCACATTGGGGATTCAGGTTTCAACATATGAATGATATGGGGACACAGACATATAATTCATAGCAGTGACTTTATTTAGTTATAGGGTAGTTGAAGATGTAATTAGTTAAGAATCTTGAGATGAGGTTATACTGGCTTTAGAGTGGGCCCTAAATCTAATGATAGGTGTCCTTATAAGAAAAGGGAAAGACACACAGAAGCACAGAGGTAAGAAGATCATGTAAAGACGGAGGCAGGTATGCATTTACAAGCTGAGCAATGCCCACAGATTGCCAGTAACCGTGAGAAGCTAGGAGAGAGGCATAGGACAGTTTCTCCCTCAGAGCCTCTAGAAGGAACCAGCCCTGCAGATCACTTTCAGACTTCTGACCTCCAGAACTGTGAGAAACTAAATTTCTGTTGTTTATAGTCATCCAGTTGGTGGTAGTTTGTTATGGAAACTCTAGAAAACAAATTCAGACATTTTATCAAATAACTAACCAAGGCTTCTCTGAGTCTTGTTAGATCATTTCTCAAGTTACCTTCATATGGTACTGCCTGAGGCAGTGGAAACTGTCAAGATCATGAAGGACAAAGACTGAGGAACTGTCCTGAGTCACAGGAGACTAAAGAGACAAGACAACTAACTAATATAATGTGTAGTCCTGGATTGGATCTAGGTCCAGTCAAAGGCCACTGATGTGGACGCTGATGAAATTTAAATAAGATCTGTAGATTCAGAAGATGATATTTTATCAATGTTAATGTTGTGATTTTGATTACTGGACTGTGGTTAAGTAAGAGGTTTTCATTGAGGTAAGGGTGTGTGTGGTTTTTTGTATATTTGTTTTTTACAATTTTTGCAACTGTTTTGAAGTCTGAGATTATTTCATAATGAAACTTTAAAATAGTGATGCTATTGATTTATGGAAGAAAGATGGGAGAGAAAGAGATTTGAAGGAACGATCTTGGACATATTAAGAATGGCAAGTCTACTCCTGTGTCCATTTTCATAGCAGAGACACAGGTTCACCTCTTATTAGTTCACCAACACTTTTCTCTTTACATTTGTGAGGAAGTTACATTATATTTATATTAAGACAGAGTTCTTCAAATACTCTGGTTACTGAAAATTTCACTCATAAAAACAGACTTTGCTTCTCCCCACTTGAAATAGAATGCTATACTGCTATGAGATCAGAGAGATGTGCATGTGATGAAGAAATTGCTAAATGGAACAAAAGACATTGTAGGGGGTGGGGAGTCAGGGCATACAGGAACACATGCAGAATAATCCCACCTTAGAACAAACAAAATGTCTTTCCATGAACAAAGGAGGGATAGAAGACTTCACATCAGAATTTTCACAGTGGTTCTCAATTGAATTAGTGTGAATTTAATTTTATTTCTGACATTTGATTATTTTTAACAGGATTTTTTTGTTAATCGAATAAGAAACTATTTTTAAGGGAAAGAATAAAACTAATTTTAGAGGGTGATTTCCATTCCCTCTCCCCTGCAAAAGAGCTCTATGTCTAGGTTAAGATAAAAAGCCCCAAGTGAAAACTTGCTGCAAAATTCATTTATTATTCCACTCTCCCACCACTTCAGGGCTGAGGCTTGGCCTCTGTCACTGTTCTTGGAGGTGGCCGGTGTGGCAGCATAGCTTGTGTTTTGGTGGTCTCGTCAGGCTGAAGTATCCCACTGAGGAATAGTTCTTGGCTCAGGATCTCAATTTTTTTTAAAAAACAGTTTGCATTTTGTTTATCAAAAGGTCTTTCTTGTGTTTCTCTTTGGCACAATTAAATAGATTTTAGAATTTGCAGTCTTGGGTCCTTAATATATTCACCCCAAGATGCCTTTGTGCATCTGTTATATATTTCCATATTGTTTTTGCTAATAGTTTTGGAGAGATTTAAAACACTTGAACCTTTTTTCTTCTTGCTTTTAAGACAATGTCTGGAGAAAGTTATGGACCTAGAAAGTTATTAATTTTTTTATATCCTTCATTGTACTCAAGTCAGCTGCTTTCAAAACAAAAGGGCCCATTTTTCCTTGTCTTTCTTTTCTTTTTAAATAGGCTTTGGGTTATTCAAGGGGATTGGATTGACCTTTCTGTATGAATTTTTATTGATCTCATATGCTAATTAACGATGTCTTATCTGTAATTAAATTGTAAGAGATAAGGTTTTCCTATATACATGGTAAATATATAATATGCCTTAGAGAACAAACATTGAACAACTTAATAGTGAATTAATTATCTAAGTGTCATAGTTAGTCTTAAATAGTTCTACCTTTTATGATGGACTATTTTATTATTCTATCTTTAGATCTTTTGTTGTTGTTGTTCATTCCTTTTGTCTTCTGATCTCACAGCGACCAAGCTAGCCTTTTAAAATTTTGACTTTGTAAACTTTGACCTGTCATCATGGGTGGTCCTTGCTTAGGGACAGTCCATGACTAACATAGCTTTCAGTTCTTACAAAAATTTATTATAATTTAACAATGTAAATGCTATTGAAATAGCAGCAACTTTAAATTTACATGTTTATTAATTCACACACAAAATGAAACCAAATTGTTTAAAAATAATCAAATGGACCAAAGGGTAGAATTGTGGAGGGATACATTTAAAAGGTGAACTGAGTACTAGCTGCACAGAGGGCTTGTGTTGTTTCTAGTTAGCTGCTATAACAAAATCAGGCATCAAATATGTTAGGATTTCAAAATATTACTGAGGTTTGATTTACTCTGTACTTTTGGCAGTTTAAAATATGTTTCAACCTAGTCAAGCTGATTAAATAGACCAATATCATGATATAAAGGATCAGCATCAATATTGCTAGGAGAGCTTTCTGAATTAGTTTATTTTTACAAACATGAAAATAATACAGCTTAGACTACTCAAACTTTTTTAGAAAATGTGTCCAACCCTTGACTTAAAATCGTGTTCTTGTTTAAACAATTCCAGCTAAAATATCTAAGTAACTCTGTCCTTGAAGGCTTTTGGAACTCAACTTCCACTTCTGAGGCCTGTCCTTGTCATATATCATTTTTGTAGCAGCTGGCTTCTTTCTCTCTTGGTGCACTTCCTGTTAAATATGTATGGCTTGGCTGGTTTTATTTTAGTAGCAGTAACATTTTATTCTTTTGCATTGTTATTTGTAGCATGTAATCCACTGGTCTTGCAGCACTATTTCCCACAAAGCACTTCTTTCTTTCTCTCTTCTTTGATTTTTTTCTTTTCATTCCAAGAGATTTATGTCTTCCATTAAACTTGCCTTGCTGGTGATTGATAAAGTTCCTTATGCCATACAACAAATTTCTTATATGCCAACAAGGTGTGGAAATCCTTTACTTGGGGAATGATCTTGGTCAATTTAAATTTTGGGACTGAATTAGTGGTTGGGTAAAGTACTAGGTCACGTGGGTTGTGTGGCCTCTGAGCTGACTCTTTGGGTGTTTGTGACAATACTGGAAACTTTGGAGATGTTTATGGTTTGGTGCTAACCTTCTTTTTTTTTTTTTGAGTTGGAGTCTTACTCTGTCACCCAGGCTGGAGTGCAGTGGCATGCACCTGGCCACTACAACCTCGACCTGCTGGTTTCAGGGGATTCTTCCACCTCAGTCTTCCAAGTAGCTGACACTACAGGTGCGTGCTACCACGCCCAGCTAATTTTTTGATTTATTGTAGAGACAAGATCTCACCATGTTGCCCAGGCTGGTCTCAAACTTGCGGGCTCAGGCAATCCTCTTGCCTCGGCCTCCCAAAGTGCTGGGATTATAGGCTTGAGCCACTGCGCCCAGCCTATTACCTTCTTCTTGCCAGTGGCACCCTGGATTTCTTTAAGAAATTCCTCTTTCACAATTGCTGGGCTTGGATTTAGATCCATGACTTAATAGATTTAAACTTATCAGCATGCCCCATCACCCTCTTATGATGACTAGTTCAGAGATGGGTACAATGGCGAAAGTCAGTGAAAAGTCAGAAGATATCCACTGCCATAATTTTGCCATACTTTTCTATAAGGGGAAAGACTGGAGATGCTGAGGAAGGAAGGTCGGATGAAGGGTATGGCTGTTTTAAAGGAAAAGTCTGAGAATGGAGACAGCCATAAGGATATAGAACAGGAAGAAATATAGAAACTAGGTCCTTAGTGAAGCTGTGGGCACTTTCTGGATAAATTCCTCATAAAGTCATTTCTGTCCCTTGTTGTTTTAGTTCTATGGGCCAATATTTAATTTAATTTAATTTTAATTTTTTAATTATAAAGATGTGGGGGTACAATTCAGGGTTAGGTATATAAACATTGATTATGAGATACCCTTGTTGATTAGGTATGCCCCTCCTTCCCCTAGCAGTTTCCCTCAACTGCCAGTCTCACCCCCCACTCCCCTGACAGTTTCCCACTACTGCCAATCCCTTTCTTATAGTATTATAGTATTATAAATGAAAAAGTGCTCAGCCTCACTCATCATCAGAGGTCTGCTTATGAGTGAGAACATATGGTTCTTTGTTTCTGTGATAGATCACTGAGTATGATCGACTCTAAATCCATCCAGGTTGCTGCAAAGTCCACGTTTGTCCTTTTTATGGCTGCAAATATTCCATTGTATATATGTACCACATTTTTTTAATCCAGTCCAGTTCTGATGGGCAACATAGTTGGTTCCATGTTTTTGCTATTGTGAATAGAGTTGCAACAAATATACGTGTACAGGTATCTTTTTTGTAGAATGATTTGAGTTCCTTCAGGTACATTCCTAATAGGGGAATTGCTGGGTCATATGGAAGGTCAATTTCTATTTCTTTCAGAAACTGCCACACTGTCTTCCAAAGAGGTTGAAGTAGTTTGCATTCCCACCAGCAGTGTAGAAGCATTCCTTTTTCTCTGCATCCTCACCAGCATCTGCTGTTGTTTGTTTTATTTAATGATGGCCATTCTTACCGGGGTTAGGTGGTATCTCAATGTGGCTTTGATTTGCATTTCTCTGATGATGAGTGAGGATGAGCACTAATGTCTGTTCGCTGCCTGTATATCTTCTTTTGAGAAGTGTCTATTCATGTCTTTTGCCCACTTTCTAATGGGGCTGTTTGTTTTTTTCCTTTTGGTGCATTTGAGTTCCTTGTAGATCCTAGATGTCAGGTCTTTGTCAGATATACAGTTGGCAAATATTTTTTCCCATTCTGTGAGCTGTCTCCCTGCTCTCTTGATGGTTTCTTTTGCTTTGCAGAAGCTCATTAGTTTGACAAGGTCCCACTTGTCTATCTTATTTTTTAAGGTATGGGTATATAGGGTTCTGAATAGGAATTGGTTACCAGTTCCAATTTCCATAAGGGTGTCTCCTGCGTCTTCTAAGATTTTTATAGTTTGAGGTTTTACATTTAGGTCTTTGATCCATTTAGAGTTGATTTTTGTGTATAGTGAAAGGTAGAGGTCGTGTTTCAATCTTCGGCATGTGATCAGCCAATTTTCCCAGCACTATTTACTGAATAGGTTCTCCTCTCCCCAGTGGTGGTTGTTGGAGGCTTTGACAAAGATGAGTTGTTTGAGAAATTGAGGCTTTGCTTCCAGAATATCTATCCTGTTCTATTGGCCTATATGCCTGTTCTTGTACCTATCCCAGACTGTTTTGATTACTCTGGTCTTATAGTAAAGTTTGAAGTCTGAAAGTGTAATACCTCCTGTTTTGTTTCTTTTGCTAAGGATTGTTTTGGCTATTTGTGATCATTTATGTTTCCATATGAATTTTTGTATTGTCATTTCCAGGACTGAGAGAATGATGTTGGTAACTTAATGGCTATTGCATTGAATCTGTAGATTGCCTTTGGTAGGATGGGACATCTTAACAATGTTGATTCTTCCTATCCATGAGCCTGGAATATTTTTCCATTTGTCTGTGTCTTCTTGGATTTCTTTGAGCAGTGTTTTGTAGTTCTCATTGTAAAGGTCTTTCAATTCTCTGGTTAGGAAGGTGCCGAGGTATTTCATTTTTTTTGTTGTCTATTATGAATGGGATTTTGCTTTTAATTTGGGTCTCTGCCTGCTTGTTGTTGGTGTATAGGAGTGCAACTGTCTTTTGCACATTTATTTTGTACCTGGAGACTTTGCCAAAGTCCTTTATCAGTGCAAGAAGTTTTTTGACAGATTCTCTTGGAATCTCAAGGTAAAGGATCATATCATCAGCAAAGAGGAATAACTTGACTTCTTCTTTTCCTATTTGGATACCCCAGATTTTCTCCTCTTGTCTAATTGCCTGAGGTAGGGCTTCCAACACAATGTTGAACAACAAGGGTGAGAGTGGGCAGCCTTGTCTTGTTCCAGTTTTCAGGGGGAAATGTTTCCAGTTTCTGTCCATTTAGCTGTGGGTTTATCATAGATGGCACTTACTGTTTTGAGTTATGTTCCTTCTACACCTAGGTGTTTGAGGGTTTTTATCAAGAAGGGATTTTATCAAAAGCTTTTTTGCATCTAATGATATAATCATGTACTTCTTGTTTTTACATCTGTTGATATATTTAATTACATTTATGGTCTTGCAAATGTTGAACCAGTCCTATATCCTGGGGATGAAGCCTACTTGGTCATGGTGGATGACTTTTGAAATGAGTTTTTGGATCTGATTTGCTAGAATCTTGTTGAGGATTTTTGCATCTATGTTCATAAGGGATATTGGTCTGTAGTTCTCTTTTTCTGTTGGATCTTTACCTGGTTTGTTATTAGTGTGATGTTAGTTTCATAAAATGATTTGGGGAGAATTCAATCATTTTCAATTGCCTAGAATACTATCAAAAGGATTGGTATTAGTTCCTCCTTGTACGTTTTGTAGAATCCTGCTGGAAAGCCATCTGGTCCAGGACTTTTTTGTAGATTGTTTTTGTATGACAGAGTCAATTTCCTGGGTTGCTATTGGTCTGTTTAGTGTCTCAGTGTCTTCTTGTTTCAACCTGGGGAGGTTGTATGATGTCAGGAAGTTATCAAGTTTCTTTTTCCATGTATATTTTGTTTCTTTGGGGTCAGTTATGGTTTGATCATTTGTATTTCAGATTTTATTTATTTGGACTTTTTCTCTCTTTTTCTTGGTCATTCTGGCTAGGGGCCCATCAATCTTGTTAATTCTTTCAAGGAATCAGCTTTTTGTCTTGTTGATGTTTTCTATGATATTTTTGTCATCTATGTCCCATATTTGGACTCTTATTTTGGTGATTTGGAGTCTACTGTTAAAGTTGGGATTTTGGTAGTCTTCTCTTTCCAGCTCCCTTAGGTGATTTGTTGGGCTCTTCACTTGCGATCTTTCCATTTTCTTGATGTGTGCTCATAGAGATATATATTCCCCCTTAGAACTGATTTCATGGCATTCCAGAGGTTTTGGTAAGATGTTTCTTTGTTTTCATTTGTTTCCAGGAATCTTTTAATTTCTGCTTTGATTTCAGTGTTGACCCAGTAGTTGTTCAGCATCATGCTGTTTAGTGTCCATGTCTTTGTGGACTTTGGGGAAATTTTGTTGGTATTGATATTTATTTTTATTCCACTGTGTTCTGAGAGTGCACATGGTAATATTTCAACCTTATGATTTATAGCCAAGGATGTGATCGATCTTGGAGTACGTTCCATGTGGTGATGAGTAGAATGTATATTCTGTGGTTGTTGGGTGGAATAATCTGTAGGTATCTATTAAGTCCATTTGGTCGAGTATCAAGTTTAGGTTCTGGATCTCCTTGTTGATTTTTTGTCTTGATGATCTATCTAGGGCTGTTAGTGGGATATTCAAGTCCTCTGCTATAATAGTGTTAGAGTCAATATCTATTTTTAGGTTACTTAGTAGTTGCTTTATAAATGCTGGTGCTCCTGTGTTGGATGCATATGTGTTTAGGATGGATATTTCTTGTTGACGGATTGAAACTTTTGTCATTATGTAGTGTCCTTTTGCATCTTTTTGAATTTTTGAGGACTTAAAGATTGTTTTGTCTGATATTAAGATTGCAACCCCTGCCTTCTTTTGTGATCCATTTGCCTGAAAACTCGTTTTCAATCCTTAAACTTTGAATCTGTGTGCGTCCCTTGTTGTGAGATAAGTCTCCTGGATGCAGCAAATAATTGGGTCTTATCCAGTTTTCCATTCTGTGTCTTTTCTGTGGTGCATTTAGACTATTTACATTCAGGTTGATTATTGAAATGTGATTGTTTATTGCTGTCATGTGGTTCTTATAATGTTTGTTCTTTGTTTTCTTTTGCCTTTGGGGTTGATGTATATGTGTGTTTTCAAGCTTCTTGATGTGCTATATTCTCTGTTGATTCTATGCTTGCTGTGCTCTTGGGAAGTGTGTGGTCATTCTTTTTTTTCTTTCTTCTGTGCTTAATACTTTTTAAAGTGTCTCCTGTAGAGCTGGTCTAGAAACTGCATAATCTCTTAGGGATTGGATGTCTGGGAATGATTTTAATTCTTCATCATTGATGAAGCTGAGCTTGGCTGGATAGGAAATTCTTGGTTGAAATTGTTTATCTTTGAAGACTTTGAATATAGTACTCCAATCCCTTCTTGCTTGTAGTGTTTCTGCCTATAGGTCTGCTATTCTGATTGGTTTTCCCTAGTAGGTAGTCTGACCTTTCTCTCTTACTGCCTTTAGGATTTTTTCTTTTGTGTCTATTTTGTTTAGGAAAATTACTATGTGTCTAGGGGTTGATTTTCTCATTTGATGTCTTGGGGGAGTTCTCTGTATCTCTTGTGCTTGACTGGTCACATCTCTGGTGAGATGGGGAAAGTTTTCTTGGATTACCTCCTGAAATTTTTGCTCCAAGTTGTTCTCCATTTCCCTTTCTTCTAGGTTCAGCCTCTTGATATAATTGCACATTTCTTGTAGGCTTGTTCTTTCTTTCTGAGTCTCCTTTCTATGTTTTTACAGATTGGGTTAATTCCATGTTCTGGTCTTCAAGTTCTGAGATTCTTTCTTCAGCTAGATTAATTCTGCTTTCCATGGTCATTATCTTGTTATTTATTTCCTGGATGAAATTTTTTATTGCCAAAATCTCTGTTACAAGTTATTTCAGTGTTGCATCTTGTCTTTCTTGAGTCTTATTTACTCTTTCTTTTCATTCCCGAATCTCAGTCATATTCTGTGGCCAGTTGTTGGTGACTTCCATTTTTTGGGCAGCAAGGTCTGATTTTTCATGAGTTTTGTCTTTGGTACAGTTGAAATTGCCTGAGGTCTTCCTATGGTTTTTCCTCATTTATTGCAAATCTCTTGTTAATCTCCTTAGTTCTGTTATTCAATATCAGTGGGAGAGACTTTCCCTTTTGATGTTTGCTCAGTCCTCTATTCCTCCCTGATCTTGGCTCCGGATTTGTTCTATTTTGAAATAGGATGGTGGATGGGAAGCTTTCTGTCTCTTACAGTTTTTGAAATTCAAATAAGGTAGGGGATGGGGCGCTAGGCTTCAGAAACTACTTGGAAACTACAATGTTCACTTATTGTGGTATGTGTTCCCTGAGACCCACTCCCCACCACCATTCTATATGACAATGCAAAACAGAAACCAAAAAAAAAAAATTTTTTTTACATACACACACACACACACACACACACACACACACACAGACAAGCACACACACCCCAAAACAAACTGGAATAACAACAAAATGAAGTGAAACAAACAACAACAATGAAAAAAAACCAAGAAAACTAAACACACACACACATGCCTAGCATAAAGTGAATAGAGAGGAAAAACAGAAAACTGGCTGTGGGGGGAAATGAATTCAGGTCGAACCCTCATACATACATTGACACATGCCTCAAACTATAAGAAATGGAAATTAAATACCCAGAAAAGCAAAAAAGCAAAAACAAACCAACAACAACAATAAAATTGAAAGATGAACACTCAATCAATCACATATACACATAATCAGAAAAGACAAATAAAAGAAAAAAGAAAATAAAAAATATATGGGGGGAAGCAGATCAAACCCTCACATACACATTCATGTACAAAGGAAAAATGTTTTTAAAAATAGATGAACTAACAAACGTCAAAAATTTTTTAAAAATTTTTTTAAAAAATTGAAAATTAAAAAAAAAACACTGCCCTCTTGTAGCAGGCTCTGTAGTTGTTTCTCTAATCAGGTCTCTCCTGCAGAGTCACCTCTTTCACTCTCTCCTCAGTGTCCAAAGCAGGGAAGGAGGAGGGGCAATGGAGGTGGGGGGGGCTGCAGTCCTCCCCTCCCACTCTCGTGTGGTCAGGGTGATCTCCTCCAGTGGGGAGGTACAGGACTGTTTCTTCCCCAGGTATGTACTCATGGGGGCTGGGGGTGGGAGAGGGTTCTGGGTGCCCCAGCCAGGCCTATCCTGGAATGGATTTCTTCTATTGCCACTGATGTCCAGGCTCTGCCTGGGCTTGTCACTCTCAGTTGTGGGCCAACTGTGTGGGTCTGACGTTCAGAGGATTGCTGGGGAAGAGGGGGTTTGCTTCAGCCCTGGACTCATCACTGATTTCTTTGGAGTTCTTCCTCATCCTTTCCTGGCCACACCTTTTGTCCCACAGCTGGATCAGGGTAGGGGGTGGGGTGACTGGAAGTCAACACTCATCAGATCTGACGTTTGTGCTTTCAGGATATTCCCTCTGGGTCACGATCAATCTCTGAGTAGTTGATCTGCCAGTCACAGAGATCAGGTCTGTTGCTCCGTGGTGAGCCAGTTGGAGTACTTTTCTGCCCCACCTTCAAGATGGTGGTGGGATGCCTCTCTTGTCCTCTTTCATGGGACTTTGCCTCTGGGCTCCCTCCACAGCCCTTGATGCCAGTGCCCTGCCAGGCACTGAAGTGGTGAGGCAAAGCCAGGAGCCGGCAGTCTCTCTCCAGGCCAATATTTTAAAAACTATTTTGAGTAGGGTATATATGGTTTCTTGACTTGGGAAGATTTCCAGCTTGAAGAAATAGAGAGTGCACTGACATAAGTATAGTAGAAAGTCTTAAGCAGACTTCATTTAAGCAATTTAGTGATTTAATTAATGTTCTTCATTTCTTCTCCCTTTGATAAAATTCTTTGACTGGTGTCTAGAGTGTGCTGAATGCACAAAGCTAGTAAACTTCCCCCAAGACTCAAAAGGCCATGATCTTATATGTGAAGATTGGTGAAGTATCAAAAGAAGGTGTTTGATATATTATTTTTAAAATATCTAATCTTTTTTAGATCACATATCACAATCACATCAGAGATCAACACGCACATAAACTGTCAATCAGTTCTATTCTCTATAGAATGGGGTACATTATTAATCAGCCAACCATCCTTGTTTGCCCTGGATAGACCCAATTTATGTTACTTGTTTCTGTGTATTAATTTTTAAAAAAAAAAATCTTTTTGCTCTCAAAAATGATCCAGTTTGAATAACCATTTATATGGCTTCTCTGGTTGCAAATAACTTAGTAGAATTAAACCTGTAGCCTTTGATTTTTTTCATGAGCCACTGATGTGACAAAAGCATCTGTCCTGCCACTCAGGTGTTAAGAGTTGACTGGTCATAGTGGCTCAAGTCTGTAATCCCAGAACTTTGGGAGGCTGAGGTGAGGGGATTGCCTGAGCCCATGGGTTCGAGAACAGCCTGGGCAACTTGGCAAGACCTCCTCCCTACGATAAATAAAAAAATTAGCCAGGTGTGGTAGCATGCACCTGTAGTTCCCCCTATTTGGAAAACTGAGGCGAAAGGGTTGCCTGAGCCCAGCAGGTCGATGCTGGGGTGGCCATGAGCATGCCACTGCACTCCAGCCTGGGTGATGGAGTGAGGCTCCAACTCAAAACAAAAAAAAGAGATAGGGTACGAGAGCTACATAGTTTCATAAACTGAATCATTGGTCTTATTTAATTTGACTCCACTGCTGTTGTTCAACAAGCCAAAGAAACAAGAATTTGTAGGGTAAATGAAGTCCAATACAAAAACGGCTAGAATCTTCTTGTTAATAGATATTGGCCAACATTATTGGAAGTTGGCATTATTCCTAGTGTGTATCATGTACTTTGGAAGCAGTTTAAACTTTCAGTGGTACAGTTCATGGAGGTTTACAACTTGCAGCTCTTCATGTGAAATTGGGCATCATAAGCAAGTGCTTACAATGCTCTAGCCATGGTGAACCAGGTCCCCTGGTACCCTGTATATCAAAACCACATTAGTATAAAATTTGCTTTCTCCCAGGACTCTGTGATTGGCAGATCTCTACTGGAATTCACTTGCAGAGGACATCACCTACTTCTTGGAATATCCTTCTGAACTTTCTTGGGCCTATTTCTGACCCCTGCTTATACTCTCCTATGATTATAGACCTAGACATGTCCTTTGTTATGTGACCACACTGACATTTTCATGTTCTTGGGGCTGAATGGCTTCAGCAGTTTGTCAGTTTCAGAGCAGGAAAACGTAAAAGATATATTTATATTTTATTAAAGTAGAACTTCCAACCCCCATATTTTGAGACAGTGTTTTCCTCTGTTGCCCACGCTGGAGTGCAGTGGCATGCATTATCGTAGCTCATTGCAGCCTGGAACTCCTGAGCTCAAGAGATCCTTCCACCTCAGCTTCCTAAAGTGCTGGGATTACAGATATGAGCTATCTTGCCCAGCCTAAAACCCCATTTTCTTTATACAACGAGTGTGTTCATATGTCCCCTGCCATCCATACATTGGTTTGGACCCTGCTAAGTCCTTGGTGTGGAGTCACTAAGAAAGGGCACTGGGAGGAGCTGAGAATCTCTGCTGCTCTGGGCTGTGGGAGCTGCATTTCCCTGACCCCAGCCAGTCATGGGCCACACTCAGGGCCTCATCCCATCCTGACCGACACCGACACCCCTATGGTTGCTTTACGCTTTTCTGTAATTGACTCACTCTTTACAAATGTAGCAATGGATTGTGAGTATCTATAACTTAGGTGCGTTGATTAAAATTTCTCCAATATCATGAAATATATAACTGCTAAAATATTTTAAAGTTTCTATGTTTTCTGCTTGAAATCGCTGACCTAGGATGGATTGTTCTGTGTGTGGGTGTGGGTGTGTGGGTGTGGGTGTGTGTGTGTGTGTGTGTGCGCACGTGTGCATGCGCGCAGGTGCACACACACATTGCGTGAAGGTGAGGCAGAACGTAAGCCTTTTTCCTTCCTTGGTTCAGGAGGAGATCCAGGTTTCTTTATTCTGCTACCCCATTGGTTGTTTGTAGCTCAGGCCCTTGGTGGCAGCATTCCATCTGAAAAGGATTGCTCCTTTCCCAGAAGTTTAAAAGCAAATTAAGGAGCAAGTGCCCTGTTACCAGACCTGGCCATTCTGATCCCCCAGTATGTTTATTGGACATCACTTCCTTTCTTACCACACCTCTTCCAGTGGGGGAGGGGGGAGCCTCCCTCTCCCTCTAGCATCTCAAAAGATGTCAATTGTCCTGATCCAGGGAGGAGTTTGTGTCTACACCATGACACCATGACCATCCCATTCTCACTACCACTACCACTGTGCTTCCTGTTAAATCAATGACAGCAGAATTGTCTGCAGGGCTTGCATGTGGAACACAGCACAAAGGCATTCTTTAACCCTCCTCAAGGCCCCCTTCAACTGCACCCTTGGTTGGCCCTGGCCCTGCAACTGGCCCGTCTTTCCCTCTTCCTCGCTCAGAGCTCACCTCTCCCTCTGATCCACCCAGTCTTCTTCACCCACAAGCCAGGTTTTCAGGTTGGTGCCACTGTAATAGATGTTAAAAGCAGTGCATAATGCAAATTCCAGTTCTACCTCAATAAAGCTGTTAAACAAATTCTTCTTTCCTGCCCCTATGTTCCCCAACCCTGAACACCCTTAGGAGTCAGACTCAAGGTTGTGTATCGCCTCTCTAATATAAATCTGTCAGAGGCAGGAGAGCCAGTGCTCAGCCTTTTGGTGTTGAAAACAAACAGCAAACTTACACTTGGCTCCATTTTTCTCTTTTTAATGTCCATAATCCACTTATCTTTCTGCCTGTGGTTTCTGGGCCCCCAGTGGATCTGACTGCAGCAGTGATGTGTGATTCTGCTACCCTGTTTCCCTCCCACAGGCCTCTGCTCCCTGAGCAGCCCCAGCCCCAGCCCCAGCTGCAGTCCCAGTCTTCCTTTGTCCAGTCTGCGGCTTCTATGTCTTCATAGCAGCAATATCCCTGACAGCTCCTTAATTGCTACACACATTTGTACGGTTCCCTGGCAATTATATTTCAGACCCTGTCAGGGTACCTGCTAGCCTTGGGGCTGTGTTTATATTAAATATCAATAAAAGGCTGATAGCATCAGCCCAGATGGCAGCCTCACAAAATCATATTTTACGGGGAGCCAGGCCTGTCTGGAAGATGGAAGGAAGGAACATTTAAATTTCTTTCTCTCTTCCAAAAGGTTAAAATGACAGGAGATTTTCCGAGTGAATATCAGGAATGGGTTTTACTAATTGATGACAGCTGTATACTCTCCAACCAGGTGTTGTCCTTTATATGTATGATATGTCATAACAGCGATTCTTTCCAGAGTAGTTTCTTATGTATGCCTCCTGCCTCGTGGGGCATAGGACACGCCTTTAGATACCATAGATATTTTTTAAGTGCTTGTTGACTGAATGGGTAAGAGTTTATTTGACTTTACTTTAAGAGAAGGAGTTAGGGCAGAGGTCAAGGGATTGGTGGCTCTGAGCCCCACCCCATCCTCCATTGCACATCTCCTTTCGTCCTCTACCAAAGGAGAATCCAAGCTCCTCACAGGGTGCATGGTGTTCCCTCACCGAACCCTGGTTCCTTCACCCTCCAGATATAGCATGGGCTTTCCCTGAAGCTGTAAGTGTGTGGAGGTTGAGGGGACAGGGCAGTTGGCACCATGTGGCATGTAGCAGCACCCACCAAAGGAGCCCCTTCTGAAGGTTTCACACACCTGAGTGTGGGTGGTCAAGGATGCCACTCTCTCACCGTTTCCTTTCTTTCATGGTGCTTACGATAACAGTCTAGATGGGAGACATGCTGGAAGAATAGCTCGAAGGCCTACACATTCTGAGGACTGTTAGAGAAGTTCATTTTAGTCAGCAAATCCATCACAGGACAGCTGTTTGGGGACAAACTTCCCCTTTGCAGTCAATAGACGTTCCCATTTGTGCATCATCTGAGGGGCATGTCAGTCACATTTGGATAATTTCCCAGAGGCATAGCTACCTCTGAGTATGGTTGTCCAGGCCTCCTACTGTGAGGGACACCCTACTGAGATGCTGGAACAGTGCAGCAGAGTGCTACAACCTTTCTCTGCCTTCAGAGTTCAAAGCCTGGACCAATACATGTTTAGCAAGCACATCCTCTCTGGATACCACTGGCTTCTCTCCCTCTGCCCCCCTTGTGCAAGTACCCTCATGTCCTACTTGGAGGACTTCAGGAGTCTCTAAACAGTCCCCTCCACCCCCACCCACCTGCCACCACTTGGGTGCTCTCTAAAGGGCAACGGTGAGTACCTGCCCTCACTTAGAACCCTCCAGAGGCCTCTGCTGCTCTTGAAACTGGAGGACAGACTGCAGACCAGGGCTGCAAGGCCCTGCTTAGTTGTCCCCACCTTACTTCCCAGCCCAGCTGGCCTCCATTTTAGTCCCTGCATTCCAGGCTCTTTAATTTGCTTTGGCTCTACCAGGACCAATCACTCTACAAGCCCCTGCTCATGCCTCTTCATTCTGCAGATTCCAGTTTCCCCCACTAGGCTATGCACTCCATTGGGTTTAAGTGCATGTCTGGTTTTGCTCACTGCTTCATCCCCCAATCCTGGTAGATGGCTGGCACACAGTAGGCATTCGGTAAACATTTTCTAAATGAATGAAGAAATACCTACTGTATCCAATGCAGGTGCTAAATGCTTTTGGGGATGTTAGAAAATAGGACATGATTTCTACTCTTTAAATGGGTTGTTTGATAGTAGTAACTGTAAATGAAACAAAGAAAAGAAAGAAACTTCAGTGAGACTGGCCAGGGTGCAGATGTGAGTTTATCTTGGGAGTCAGAGAGCAAGTGGACTCATTTTCAAAAGGGATCCCGATTCAGATCAGAATGGCTTGAAGCCTCAGGCAGTGGAATTTAGTCCCTCTGTGATGAGTTTTTGGGAACTTCTGATGCCTCTGGAGCAGAGTGGGTGTTCTAGCCATGGTATTCAGCATGGATTTTCAAGCAAGATGCTTGAGTTTCAGAAAGCAACTGTGAGAGTCTTGCAAGGCTGGCCTTGTTCTAGTGCTTACTGGTGGGGAAAATGTGACTCAGTGCTCACCTAATTCCTGAACCTGTCCAAACTGGGTTTTGTTTCCTTTCCAGCCAGAGCAAAACCTCAGGAAGGAGTGGACTCTGGTTCTTCAGGGTTTTGTTAGACTGCAAGGGAGATGTAGCTAATGGGGAAATATCACACATCAAATGAAATCTTTTAAATTAACGAATACTGGCTTACTACAGTCAAATGCCATTTTTAGAATCAGAAGCCTCTTGAGATGCGCTGATCTTCACACACAGTGTTTTAGCCATGATCTGATGCAAATGTCCCCTCTGCAAGCAGACCCCAAATCCAACTGCTCATGGTGATGAAGTAGCCTTGCGCCTCCCTTGCCACAGAGAGCCTGAGGTGAATGCATTAGGGAACTCTGGGAAGGGGCTCTGGGTTGGTCCCCAGCACTATGGTATCTTCATCCATCCCGACTCCTTGAATGCATGCACATGTCCTAAGTCGCAGGCGCAAAAATATGACCCAAGAAGGTCTGATGGAGCCCCCTCCTCCAGGGATCACGCACTTATTTATTGCCAGCTGGGGGCAGACAGCCTGCTCTGAGCCACGTGTTACCTGCTCTGTGGACTTCATCTCCCCTCCCCTGCCACCACTTCCCTCTACCCCCTGTTTCCTGTCTGGTAGCAAGTAAATAGAGTTCAGGTCCTCTGTCATCTAATAGATTGTACAAGGAACTTAGCTATCTTCTGCCTTGGGTAAGGTAATGTACGTCTGAGCTCTACCCCATCCTCCATTGCACATTCTCGCATGGCCCTCTACTTAGGGAAGGCTTGGAAGGAGAACCTGAGCTCCTCACTGGGTGCGTGGTATTTCCTCGCCAGACTGTGGTTCCCTCACCCTCCAGAAATAGTGTGGGCCTTCCCTGAAGCTGTAGGTTTGTGGAGGTTGAGGGGCCAGGGCAACTGACACCATGTTGTATGTAGCAGCACCTGCCAAAGAAGCCCCTGCTGAAGGTTTTGCACACCCAAGTGTGGGTGGTCAAGGATGCCTCTCTCTCACCATTTTCTTTCTTTCACACTGCTTATGATAACAGTCTAGATGGAAGACACACTGGCAGAATAGCTCAAAGTCCTATGTGTTCTGAGGACTTCATATCCCAAAACTTTGAGGATATGATTTCTCATTTGTAAAATAAGGCTAGGAAAAGTAATCTGTAGCTGCCCAGAAAGGATCAGACATACTGTGGGGCATGTTGTTAAGTGCTCTATGGATGGCAATCTCTGATGCTGTCATCATCATCATCATCTTTACTTTGATTTCTGTGATATAATTTTCTTCTTCTTAATATCTTGCTGGCCTAGGTGTTTGGGGACTGAAAAAGACTTGCGAATGGTTTATTCTGGGAGAATAAAGAGGAAGAAATGCAAGTTTCTCTACAAAATTTAAAATATGTTAAAGGAGGAAGACTATTGAAAGTTGGAAAATTTAGGGCAAAAAGAAAAACAAAAAAGTCAAGTCATTGACTTGAAATTTCACTGGGAAATGAACCCTGAAGTATAGCACACTGAGGCAACAGGCTGAGAAAGTCGAGAGTATTCTCTGGAATTTGACAAGCCATTTGCTTCCCAGCTTTATCCAGTGTACTTCAGTATGGAGCCATGAATCCACCTTGTCCCTCTGGTTTTAGGGCTGCCAGAAATTGGCTCCAGTTTTCTGGAAAGCAACCCACATTTAATATCTAACATATCACTAAGTTTAGAAGAAGGGTAAATGTTTGGCAAATAAACCTATTTTGTAATTCAGCACACATTAAAGAATGTTTTCCTAGATATAAGTGCTTGATAATTAGCATCAAAACTATTCATTATTTAATCTATGATCTATTTAGAATGAATGGGAGAGATGTCATTTACTTACTGAAATGGGAGACATGAAAACAATCCAGCCATTCTCCTCTTGAATTTGGTCCAACCTACAGCACTGAGGAAAACTCCTGTGTGAGCTTAATCCCCAGGCTCCCTCTCCTGGCTATAATTTCATAACCAAGAAGTGCATAACTTCAAAGACTTTTAGGAAAGCCTGAAGTCCTTCCTCCAACCTTGTTCAAGACAGGAAAAAACTTCCTTACAGGGGCCACACTATAAAAATCCTATCGAGTCTGATCGTAGTCTCTTCCCTTCAAACGATGGTATTGGGGTAACTGTAGTTTATCTGTTATTTTGTATTAGCTTATAATTGTTCATATTCACTCAGATTCCCAAGAAATCGACCCATATTTTGTGGTAGAAAATGGCAAGTTTAAATTAATACAGTTCTACTAATTCACTGGAGAACAAATGATACTGAAAAAAAAATCGCATGTATATCAGATGACTGAGGTCTGGAGAGGAAACGCAAGCACTAAGGCATCCATGAAGATTCTGATTGCTTGTCCTGGGAAGAGGAAGTCAGCTATGCTCCTTACAGATTTCATAAAATAAATTTGATTTTGGAACCATGAATAAAGGCGTGATAGACCTTGGCATGAATGGAGCACAGATTATGTCTATTAGAAAATATATGGTTGGCAGAAACATTTGCTGATCTGCTAAAATCCTTACCCTGGCCTTCCCACCTCCCTTTCCCTCACCAGGCCCCAGCATCACTCACTCCTTTGCTGTTCCCCGAGACACCAGTTTCTTTCCACTTCAGGGTTTTTGAACTTGTGAGCTCCCTCTGTCTACAAAGCTTTTACTGGCCTAGGTGTTTAGGGACTGACATCCTCTCAGCATCTGGGTGTCACTTTTGGCAGGTCCTCTTTGACCATCCATTTTGAGTAACTCTCCTCACCTCTTTCTACACGTAGTAACCCTCTGGCCTGTCCCATTTTATTTTCTTCATTACCACTATTTCTATTTGAAATTCTCATTTATTGACCCATTGTTTCTCTCCTCCTCAAACTGAAATGGCCACTTGATCATTAGATTCACTGTTGAATGCCTAATAGTACATGCTCAATAAATACAGGGGCTGTCAAAAAAATGTATGCACATTTTAAGCGATGTTATCTATGTATTACTTTTCGAAGTTGAATTGAATTATGGTAGCAATGTGTAGTATGAAGTTTGCTCAGTCAAACTTCCACCATTTTCTTTGACTGTCCTGCCTGTTGTATGGTGATGCTAGCGTTCATTTAATTAATGCAATCTTTTGAGCAAATGTCATCCTTAAAATGTGTATACATTTTTTTGGCACCCCCTCTGTATTTGTTGAATGAGTAAATGAATGAAAGCATCATCAGACTGCTTTGTTCTGAGAATTTAAGGAAAGGAGAAAAAGACTTAGCCAAAGTCTTGCCTGGACAGTTGAACTGTTGTGGGTGAGGATTTGGGGTTCCCACAGATCTCAGATGAGTACTGCACCCTAGTGAAGCTTGGTGTTCCTACTGCAAAGCATGTGCTGTGCCTTGACTCAGCAACCTTTAAAGAAGGGCTGGTCTTGTCTGAGTTCTACAGATGAAGACTCTGGGGCTTAGGGAGGTTAAGTTACAAGCCCAAAACCAACAGCTAGCAAATGTCAAGTGAGATCTCAGATCTGGGACTTGAAACTTCACAGCCTGACTCCAGACTTCTGTGCTGCACTGTAGGGTGTTGCCCAGCAACCTTCGAGAACAAGAGAATAAGAGTGAAAGTTGGGAGTTCTTCTTGAGACCTTATTTGTTTATTTTCTAATGAACAGAGTAAGTAACAGCCAATATTTATAAAACATTTTGCATGGACTTATATGCACCCTCTGTATTTGTTGAATGAGTAAATGACTTACATGACTGGACCCAAGGGGACTGATCACTTCAGTAGACTCAGGAGGATGGAGCTTGTGTCTGAAATATGGTGAGAAAAGGGCCTGCTTTTCTCAAAGATGCAAAACCAAACTGAAAAGGTGTGCAAGAGTGTGTAGGGGAGCATGCGGAGAGAACATTAGCCATCTGCCAAGTAATGAGACCCCACGTAGCAAGGTACAAACCTGAGAGTAAAGCACAGGTGACAGGCAGGAGCAGTTATTTGGGTGGAAATGAAAGAACAAAGCTACAAAAGCAATTTGCTGTTGGGTTATGTGATGCATGACAAAGACAGGGTGGAGATGTGGGTGACACTCTTCAGATACAAACTGTACGTTTATCACAAAGGTGGTGTGGGACTCTCACTCTCCAAACATCTGCTGATAGTCTGTTTTAGTGAAAGCTGAACATTTGATAAATTATTGACTGGCTCTGGGGGTAATTTAATGTCTTGGAAGGTAGAGGAAACAGAACTACTATTCCTGGACTTCATATTGACCACTATGAATAATAAGTTAATATGAATTGGACAGGAATGTTAGGGAAAATGACCATACTCTCCTGGAGCTCACTTTGTTGAACAGAGAATGTTGGGCACTGACACATACACTAGACAATGAGGAAAATGATTTTAATTCAATTTAGTGCATTACATTTAGAACCCATTGAAAGAGGCCAGGAAGAATGCAAAGTCATAAAAAATAATGCAGACATGAAAATAGGGGATTGTTCCCATAAAGAAGAAATGAGTGAAGGCCTTCAAATGACCTTAACTAGGTAAAAATCCTGTTCTTATTAAACTCAGATTTTAAAAGGAATATGTCCAAACTATGAAATATGGCTATATTGTATAGGATAATTAAGAGAATATGAGTACTGTCTTGAATAGTGCCCCCCAAAAGATATATCCAAGTCCTAATCTCTGATACCTGCGAACGTGATCTTATTTGGAAATAAAGTATTTGCAGATGTAATTAATTTAAGGATCTTGAGATGAGATCATCCTTCATTTAGGGTGGAGACCAAATCCAATGACTGGTGTTCTGAGACAAAGGAGGAAGAAATTTGACACAGAAGCACACAAAGAATTGGGCCATGTGAATATGGAGGCAGGTATTGAAATAATGAGTCTGCAAGCCAGGGAATGCTAAAGATTTCAGGGAGCCCCAGAAACTGGGAGAGAGGCATGAAACAGATTCTCCCTGAGTCTCCAGAAGGAGCCATCCCTGCCAACACCTTGCAACACTTTTTGGATCCCAAATTGTGAGAGAATACATTTTGGTTGTTTTTAAAGCCATCCAGTTTGTGGCATTTCATTAGAACAGTCACAGAAGCCAATATAGTACATTAAACCCCTAAAAAGATTGGAGGTAGAGGTGGAACTCGAAGCTCTTGAAGATCTGTAAATGAAGCAAGCGGAGCTTTATAATAAAATTCGAAATGAAATACGAACAAGGAAAAGGACATTAAGCCTGCTACGCAGGAGGATGCTGTCATTTTCGCAAATGACCATAAGAGAACAAGTCAGCTCTGCTACCATAGAGAGAATATGAGGCTGAGCACCAGTCCACTCCCGATCACGACATTTGCCTGTTCATCACTGGACAGTGGAAGGAGTTGTGGGCCTGGGTATGTGGTGGGTGACAGCGTTGACTAACACTGAGGTTGCTTCATCACTCATCTGTCTGATGTTGGGAAGATAATTTTTAATTTATCGTTTTTTAACCTAAATAGATGGGGGGAGGCCTCATGCAATTTTTCTGTCTTTTTTCTACCTTTTAAGTGACTGTAACAATGGACAGCTCTTCAAGATTTTCCTTTCTATTAAAATTTGCTTGCTAAACAAGCTTGTGAAATCAATACACTGAGATTATTTTACAAGCCAAGGAAGGTGTCATTTCAAATTTTGATCAAATGGGTGTGGATAACATAGCCCTCATTTTAAGTAGATCATACTTTTTAGTGATTCTACCTCCCCTTGTTCACTTTGGAAAATCGAAGCCCCCTCTTCTTTAATTTTAGAGTAAGATTTGGTGTTCAAATGAAGTGGGTAAACATCCTTAATTCCCTTTGTGTTTCTGCAGATGCTTACAGTTCCACAGGGGGCAGTCCTTAGTTTCTAGGACCACCTGGAGGTATGGGCAGCTTTTTTTTTTTATCCCCAAAGATACCATACTCAAGAAAAAGAGATTGTCTAACTGGACAAAGCTCAACTGCCACACTTAAGAAAAAGAATCGCCTAAGTGGAAAATGACATCTTAACATGTTGAGACAGTGAGCTAGTGAAATGGATTTGTTGCTTCTTTCTTTTTATGGAAGGTTTTTTATGACGCCAACATAATTGAGGTCATTGACAAAGGCAAGAACCATGGATTTTTCAGTGTCATTATTGTATTTGCATCTTTGTGGATTAATTTAAGTGGCTTTTGCTGCTAGGAATTGAATCACAATAATTATTATCAAGTTTGAACAGGAACAAGAAAGAGCTCCATTTTCCAGGATTGTAAGGATAAAGTCTTCCTAAAATTACTTTGTGGTAAAAGGTTGATTTTGGTCATTTTTACTCTCCCAGGCTATGATGTGGTTTATTATCATTTACAAGTATTAGAGCATTTACCCTTGAGGTGGGTCCGAATCCCAATTGCCTCAGTGATGCGAAAGCAGGCAGCAGGGCAGGGGTAAGACAACAAGACAAGATAGCCTGACTGCCTGCTTGGCTAGGGGCACTTTGGTGGACTTTACCGCACAGCTCTGCAGGTGGATATCCTGGGGGCAGCCTGCTGTAGGGGGCGGCAGTGTGGAGGATGAGCGAGGTGCACTGGGGCCAATGCTGAGTTTCCTTGTCAGTGTACCTGATTTACGTGAATATTTCTAGCATTATTTTGCTCATTGTTTATTCTCAACTTGAGGACTGGATCTATCCTCATGCCTCCTGTCTGTGTAGTATGGAGGAATCTCTAGAATGGGAATACCACAGTGGGACTGCTGTGACTCAGAGTCCAGCAGGGAATGCTAGTGAGGGTGCTGGACTCTGAGTCAAGGAGATAGCCCCATCGATGGCAGTGTGAGTGCCTCTTGCCATCAACTATTTTCTGCCGATTTGTTCAGCCTTCCAAACAGGACTCTAGGTTGGGTACTATTTGTCCCCATTTAAGGAAAACTTCAGATCAGAGGCTTAGCCACTTAGTAGCTGGGTACTGTTAGGAAAGTGTTTAATTTCCAGGGGTTGCAGTTTCTACCTCTGTAGAATGGAGCATAGCAAGGAATCCTGTCTTGTAGAGCTGCTGTAAGATGACAGAAAATAAGGTAAGCATGGTGCCTGCACCACAGGAAGGACTTATTAGAAGCTTCGCCTCCTCCTTTTCTTCCTGACTATTAATATGCACATCATGTTGTCATTGTCTCCCTGGTCTTACTAGGACTTAATGGTTATTTCCCCTCCTAGAATAAAATATTGCTTAATGAGACATCATTTTGAAACAGAGTCTTCAGAGGTTAAAAAATAAAGAGTGGACTGTCACAGAGCATCCTCAGTGATACATCTTGCTTCAGCCAGTGCATGAGAAATCCCTGTTCATTCTTTCTTTTTCTTCATCTTTATTTCTTATCTATGAACAGAAGGTGAAGAGTTATTTGGGGGCCACGTGGTTAAGGAAAAGATATTTGCTAATGGAATCACAGAGCATAAAAGTAAATGATTGTCTGATATCTAGGGAATAACCTTTGTTTTATTCATCCATCCATCCAAGTTTTGGAGTTTATGCCACGTGCTGGTCAAATGGCACAGCAGAAGATCGACAAGGGATAGTTTTGCCCTCATAGAGCTCACATACCGTTGAACAGAAAAAGTGGAGAGATTTAGTTAGGTAATTACAATTTACTTATTTATTAATTTTTTTTTGTTTTGTTTTTTGTTTTTTTTTTTTTGAGTTGGAGTCTCACTCAGTCGCCCAGACTGGAGTGCAGTGGCCGCTTCCGGCCACCGCAGCCTCTACCTGCTGGGCTCCGGCGATCCTTCCGCCTCAGCCTTCCTAGTAGCCGGAATTACAGGCGCGTGCTACCACCCCCGGC